>NC_074696.1:27362764-27439561 GCF_029448725.1 Salvelinus fontinalis | reverse complement strand
CGGTCTTTCGTAGCTCAGTTAGTAGAGCACGGTCCTCTGTAACTCAGTTAGTAGAGCACGGTCCTCCGTAGCTCAGTTAGTAGAGCACGGTCCTCTGTAGCTCAGTTAGTAGAGCACGGTCCTCTGTAACTCAGTTAGTAGAAGAGGGTCCTCTGTAGCTCAGTTAGTATAGCATGGTCCTCTGTAGCTCAGTTAGTAGAGCATGGTCCTCTGTAGCTCAGTTAGTAGAGCACGGTCCTCTGTCACTCAGTTTGTAGAGCATGGTCCTCTGTAGCTCAGTTAGTAGAGCACGGTCCTCTGTTGCTCAGTTAGTAGAGCCTGTTCCTCTGTAGCTCAGTTAGTAGAACATGGTCCTCTGTAGCTCAGTTAGTAGAGCATGGTCCTCTGTAGCTCAGTTAGTAGAGTACGGTCCTCTGTAACTCAATTAGTAGAGCACGGTTTTCTGTAGCTCAGTTAGTAGAACACGGTCCTCTGTAGCTTAGTTAGTAGAGTACGGTCCTCTGTAACTCAGTTAGTAGAGCCTGGTCCTCTGTAGCTCAGTTAGTAGAGCACGGTCCTCTGTAGCTCAGTTAGTAGAGCCTGGTCCTCTGTAGATCAGTTAGTAGAGCCTGGTCCTCTGTAGCTCAGTTAGTAGAGCACGGTCCTCTGTAGCTCAGTTAGTAGAGCCTGGTGCTCTGTAACTCAGTTAGTAGAGCATGGTCCTCTGTAACTCAGTTAGTAGAGCACGGTCCTCTGTAGCTCAGTTAGTAGAGCCTTGTCCTCTGTAGCTCAGTTAGTAGAACATGGTCCTCTGTAACTCAGTTAGTAGAGCACGGTCCTCTGTAGCTCAGTTAGTAGAGCCTTGTCCTCTGTAGCTCAGTTAGTAGAACATGGTCCTCTGTAGCTCAGTTAGTAGAGCCTTGTCCTCTGTAGCTCAGTTAGTAGAGCATGGTCCTCTGTAGCTCAGTTAGTAGAACATGGTCCACTGTAACTCAGTTAGTAGAGCACGGTCCTCTGTAACTCAGTTAGTAGAGCACGGTCCTCTGTAGCTCAGTTAGTATAACATGGTCTTCTGTAGCTCAGTTAGTAGAGCACGGTCCTCTGTAACTCAGTTAGTAGAGCACGGTCCTCTGTAACTCAGTTAGTAGAGCACGGTCCTCTGTAGCTCAGTTAGTAGAGCATGGTCCTCTGTAGCTCAGTTAGTAGAGCACGGTCCTCTGTAACTCAGTTAGTAGAGCACGGTCCTCTGTAACTCAGTTAGTAGAGCACGGTCCTCTGTAGCTCAGTTAGTAGAGCACGGTCCTCTGTAGCTCAATTAGTAGAACATGGTCCTCTGTAGCTCAGTTAGTAGAGCATGGTCCTCTGTAGCTCACTTTGTAGAACATGGTCCTCTGTAGCTCAGTTAGTAGAGTACGGTACTCTGTCACTCAGTTAGTAGAGCACGGTCCTCTGTAGCTCAGTTAGTAGAGCACTGTCCTCTGTAACTCGGTTAGTAGAGCACGGTCCTCTGTAACTCAGTTAGTAGAGCACGGTCCTCTGTAGCTCAGTTAGTAGAGCACGGTCCTCTGTAGCTCAGTTAGTAGAGCACGGTCCTCTGTTACTCAGTTAGTAGAGCACGTTCCTCTGTAGCTCAGTTAGTAGAGCACGTTCCTCTGTAGCTCAGTTAGTAGAGCACGGTCCTCTGTAGCTCAGTTAGTAGAACATGGTCCTCTGTAGCTCAGTTAGTAGAGCATGGTCCTCTGTAGCTCAGTTAGTAGAGTACGGGTCTCTGTAACTCAGTTAGTAGAGCACGGTCTTCTGTAGCTCAGTTAGTAGAACACGGTCCTCTGTAGCTCAGTTAGTAGAGCATTGTCCTCTGTAGCTTAGTTAGTAGAGCACGGTCCTCTGTAACTCAGTTAGTAGAGCATGGTCCTCTGTAGCTCAGTTAGTAGAGCATGGTCCTCTGTAGCTCAGTTAGTAGAGCACGGTCCTCTGTAGCTCAGTTAGTAGAGCACGGTCCTCTGTAGATCAGTTAGTAGAGCCTGGTCCTCTGTAGCTCAGTTAGTAGAACATGGTCCTCTGTAGCTCAGGTAGCAGAGCATGGTCCTCTGTAGCTCAGTTAGTAGAGCATGGTCCTCTGCAGCTCAGTTAGTAGAACATGGTCCTCTGTAGCTCAGTTAGTAGAACATGGTCCTCTGTAGCTCAGTTAGTAGAGTACTGTCCTCTGTCACTCAGTTAGTAGAGCACGGTCCTCTGTAGCTCAGTTAGTAGAGCATGGTCCTGTGTAACTCAGTTAGTAGAGCACGGTCCTCTGTAGCTCAGTTAGTAGAGCACGGTCTTTCGTAGCTCAGTTAGTAGAGCACGGTCCTCTGTAACTCAGTTAGTAGAGCATGGTCCTCCGTAGCTCAGTTAGTAGAGCACGGTCCTCTGTAGCTCAGTTAGTAGAGCACGGTCCTCTGTAACTCAGTTAGTAGAAGAGGGTCCTCTGTAGCTCAGTTAGTATAGCATGGTCCTCTGTAGCTCAGTTAGTAGAGCATGGTCCTCTGTAGCTCAGTTAGTAGAGCACGGTCCTCTGTCACTCAGTTTGTAGAGCATGGTCCTCTGTAGCTCAGTTAGTAGAGCACGGTCCTCTGTTGCTCAGTTAGTAGAGCCTGTTCCTCTGTAGCTCAGTTAGTAGAACATGGTCCTCTGTAGCTCAGTTAGTAGAGCATGGTCCTCTGTAGCTCAGTTAGTAGAGTACGGTCCTCTGTAACTCAATTAGTAGAGCACGGTTTTCTGTAGCTCAGTTAGTAGAACACGGTCCTCTGTAGCTTAGTTAGTAGAGTACGGTCCTCTGTAACTCAGTTAGTAGAGCCTGGTCCTCTGTAGCTCAGTTAGTAGAGCACGGTCCTCTGTAGCTCAGTTAGTAGAGCCTGGTCCTCTGTAGATCAGTTAGTAGAGCCTGGTCCTCTGTAGCTCAGTTAGTAGAGCACGGTCCTCTGTAGCTCAGTTAGTAGAGCCTGGTGCTCTGTAACTCAGTTAGTAGAGCATGGTCCTCTGTAACTCAGTTAGTAGAGCACGGTCCTCTGTAGCTCAGTTAGTAGAGCCTTGTCCTCTGTAGCTCAGTTAGTAGAACATGGTCCTCTGTAACTCAGTTAGTAGAGCACGGTCCTCTGTAGCTCAGTTAGTAGAGCCTTGTCCTCTGTAGCTCAGTTAGTAGAACATGGTCCTCTGTAGCTCAGTTAGTAGAGCCTTGTCCTCTGTAGCTCAGTTAGTAGAGCATGGTCCTCTGTAGCTCAGTTAGTAGAACATGGTCCACTGTAACTCAGTTAGTAGAGCACGGTCCTCTGTAACTCAGTTAGTAGAGCACGGTCCTCTGTAGCTCAGTTAGTATAACATGGTCTTCTGTAGCTCAGTTAGTAGAGCACGGTCCTCTGTAACTCAGTTAGTAGAGCACGGTCCTCTGTAACTCAGTTAGTAGAGCACGGTCCTCTGTAGCTCAGTTAGTAGAGCATGGTCCTCTGTAGCTCAGTTAGTAGAGCACGGTCCTCTGTAACTCAGTTAGTAGAGCACGGTCCTCTGTAACTCAGTTAGTAGAGCACGGTCCTCTGTAGCTCAGTTAGTAGAGCACGGTCCTCTGTAGCTCAATTAGTAGAACATGGTCCTCTGTAGCTCAGTTAGTAGAGCATGGTCCTCTGTAGCTCACTTTGTAGAACATGGTCCTCTGTAGCTCAGTTAGTAGAGTACGGTACTCTGTCACTCAGTTAGTAGAGCACGGTCCTCTGTAGCTCAGTTAGTAGAGCACTGTCCTCTGTAACTCGGTTAGTAGAGCACGGTCCTCTGTAACTCAGTTAGTAGAGCACGGTCCTCTGTAGCTCAGTTAGTAGAGCACGGTCCTCTGTAGCTCAGTTAGTAGAGCACGGTCCTCTGTTACTCAGTTTGTAGAGCATGGTCCTCTGTAGCTCAGTTAGTAGAGCACGGTCCTCTGTTGCTCAGTTAGTAGAGCCTGGTCCTCTGTAGCTCAGTTAGTAGAACATGGTCCTCTATAGCTCAGTTAGTAGAGCATGGTCCTCTGTAGCTCAGTTAGTAGAGTACGATCTTCTGTAACTCAGTTAGTAGAACATGGTCCTCTGTAGCTCAGTTAGTAGAGCACGGTCTTCTGTAGCTCAGTTAGTAGAACACGGTCCTCTGTAGCTTAGTTAGTAGAGCATGGTCCTCTGTAGCTCAGTTAGTAGAGCACGGTCCTCTGTAGCTCAGTTAGTAGAGCCTGGTCCTCTGTAGATCAGTTAGTAGAGCACGGTCCTCTGTAGCTCAGTTAGTAGAACATGGTCCTCTGTAGCTCAGTTAGTAGAGTACTGTCCTCTGTCACTCAGTTAGTAGAGCACGGTCCTCTGTAGCTCAGTTAGTAGAGCATGGTCCTGTGTAACTCAATTAGTAGAGCACGGTCCTCTGTAGCTCAGTTAGTAGAGCGCGGTCCTTTGTAGCTCAGTTAGTAGAGCACGGTCCTCTGTAACTCAGTTAGTAGAGCACGGTCCTCCGTAGCTCAGTTAGTAGAGCACGGTCCTCTGTAGCTCAGTTAGTAGAGCCTGGTCCTCTGTAGATCAGTTAGTAGAGCCTGGTCCTCTGTAGCTCAGTTAGTAGAACATGGTCCTCTGTAGCTCAGTTAGGAGAGCATGGTCCTCTGTAGCTCAGTTAGTAGAACATGGTCCTCTGTAGCTCAGGTAGTAGAGCATGGTCCTCTGTAGCTCAGTTAGTAGAGCATGGTCCCCTGTAACTCAGTTAGTAGAGCACGGTCCTCTGTAGCTCAGTTAGTAGAGCACGGTCCTCTGTAACTCAGTTAGTAGAGCACGGTCCTCTGTAACTCAGTTAGTAGAACATGGTCCTCTGTAACTCAGTTAGTAGAGCACTGTCCTCTGTAACTCAGTTAGTAGAGCACGGTCCTCTGTAGCTCAGTTAGTAGAGCATGGTCCTCTGTAGCTCAGTTAGTAGAGCACGGTCCTCTGTAACTCAGTTAGTAGAGCACGGTCCTCTGTAGCTCAGTTAGTAGAGCACAGTCCTATGTAGCTCAGTTATTAGAGCACGGTCCTCTGTAGCTCAATTAGTAGAACATGGTCCTCTGTAGCTCAGTTAGTAGAGCATGGTCCTCTGTAGCTCACTTTGTAGAACATGGTCCTCTGTAGCTCAGTTAGTAGAGTACGGTACTCTGTCACTCAGTTAGTAGAGCACGGTCCTCTGTAGCTCAGTTAGTAGAGCACTGTCCTCTGTAACTCGGTTAGTAGAGCACGGTCCTCTGTAACTCAGTTAGTAGAGCACGGTCCTCTGTAGCTCAGTTAGTAGAGCACGGTCCTCTGTAGCTCAGTTAGTAGAGCACGGTCCTCTGTTACTCAGTTTGTAGAGCATGGTCCTCTGTAGCTCAGTTAGTAGAGCACGGTCCTCTGTTGCTCAGTTAGTAGAGCCTGGTCCTCTGTAGCTCAGTTAGTAGAACATGGTCCTCTATAGCTCAGTTAGTAGAGCATGGTCCTCTGTAGCTCAGTTAGTAGAGTACGATCTTCTGTAACTCAGTTAGTAGAACATGGTCCTCTGTAGCTCAGTTAGTAGAGCACGGTCTTCTGTAGCTCAGTTAGTAGAACACGGTCCTCTGTAGCTTAGTTAGTAGAGCATGGTCCTCTGTAGCTCAGTTAGTAGAGCACGGTCCTCTGTAGCTCAGTTAGTAGAGCCTGGTCCTCTGTAGATCAGTTAGTAGAGCACGGTCCTCTGTAGCTCAGTTAGTAGAACATGGTCCTCTGTAGCTCAGTTAGTAGAGTACTGTCCTCTGTCACTCAGTTAGTAGAGCACGGTCCTCTGTAGCTCAGTTAGTAGAGCATGGTCCTGTGTAACTCAATTAGTAGAGCACGGTCCTCTGTAGCTCAGTTAGTAGAGCGCGGTCCTTTGTAGCTCAGTTAGTAGAGCACGGTCCTCTGTAACTCAGTTAGTAGAGCACGGTCCTCCGTAGCTCAGTTAGTAGAGCACGGTCCTCTGTAGCTCAGTTAGTAGAGCCTGGTCCTCTGTAGATCAGTTAGTAGAGCCTGGTCCTCTGTAGCTCAGTTAGTAGAACATGGTCCTCTGTAGCTCAGTTAGTAGAGCATGGTCCTCTGTAGCTCAGTTAGTAGAACATGGTCCTCTGTAGCTCAGGTAGTAGAGCATGGTCCTCTGTAGCTCAGTTAGTAGAGCATGGTCCCCTGTAACTCAGTTAGTAGAGCACGGTCCTCTGTAGCTCAGTTAGTAGAGCACGGTCCTCTGTAACTCAGTTAGTAGAGCACGGTCCTCTGTAACTCAGTTAGTAGAACATGGTCCTCTGTAACTCAGTTAGTAGAGCACTGTCCTCTGTAACTCAGTTAGTAGAGCACGGTCCTCTGTAGCTCAGTTAGTAGAGCATGGTCCTCTGTAGCTCAGTTAGTAGAGCACGGTCCTCTGTAACTCAGTTAGTAGAGCACGGTCCTCTGTAGCTCAGTTAGTAGAGCACAGTCCTATGTAGCTCAGTTATTAGAGCATGGTCCTCTGTAGCTCAGTTAGTAGAGCATGGTCCTCTGTAGCTCAGTTAGTAGAGCACGGTCCTCTGTAACTCAGTTAGTAGAGCACGGTCCTCTGTAACTCAGTTAGTAGAGCACTGTCCTCTGTAACTCAGTTAGTAGAGCACGGTCCTCTGTAGCTCAGTTAGTAGAGCATGGTCCTCTGTAGCTCAGTTAGTAGAGCACGGTCCTCTGTAACTCAGTTAGTAGAGCACGGTCCTCTGTAGCTCAGTTAGTAGAGCACAGTCCTATGTAGCTCAGTTATTAGAGCATGGTCCTCTGTAGCTCAGTTAGTAGAGCATGGTCCTCTGTAGCTCAGTTAGTAGAGCACGGTCCTCTGTAACTCAGTTAGTAGAGCACGGTCCTCTGTAGCTCAGTTAGTAGAGCACGGTCCTCTGTAGCTCAGTTATTAGAGCATGGTCCTCTGTAGCTCAGTTAGTAGAGCATGGTCCTCTGTAGCTCAGTTAGTAGAACATGGTCCTCTGTAGCTCAGTTAGTAGAGTACTGTCCTCTGTCACTCAGTTAGTAGAGCACGGTCCTCTGTAGCTCAGTTAGTAGAACATGGTCCTCTGTAGCTCAGTTAGTAGAGTACTGTCCTCTGTCACTCAGTTAGTAGAGCACGGTCCTCTGTAGCTCAGTTAGTAGAGCATGGTCCTCTGTAGCTCAGTTAGTAGAGCACGGTCCTCTGTAGCTCAGTTAGTAGAACATGGTCCTCTGTAGCTCAGTTAGTAGAGTACTGTCCTCTGTCACTCAGTTAGTAGAGCACGGTCCTCTGTAACTCGGTTAGTAGAGCACGGTCCTCTGTAACTCGGTTAGTAGAGCACGGTCCTCTGTAGCTCAGTTAGTAGAGCACGGTCCTCTGTAGCTCAGTTAGTAGAGCACGGTCCTCTGTAGCTCAGTTAGTAGAGTACGGTCCTCTGTAGCTCAGTTAGTAGAGGACGGTCCTCTGTAGCTCAGTTAGTAGAGCACGGTCCTCTGTTGCTCAGTTAGTAGAGCCTGGTCCTCTGTAGCTCAGTTAGTAGAACATGGTCCTCTGTAGCTCAGTTAGTAGAGCATGGTCCTCTGTAGCTCAGTTAGTAGAGCATGGTCCTCTGTAGCTCAGTTAGTAGAGCACGGTCCTCTGTAGCTCAGTTAGTAGAGCACGGTCCTCTGTAGCTCAGTTAGTAGAGCACGGTCCTCTGTTACTCAGTTTGTAGAGCATGGTCCTCTGTAGCTCAGTTAGTAGAGCACGGTCCTCTGTTGCTCAGTTAGTAGAGCCTGGTCCTCTGTAGCTCAGTTAGTAGAACATGGTCCTCTGTAGCTCAGTTAGTAGAGCATGGTCCTCTGTAGCTCAGTTAGTAGAGTACGATCTTCTGTAACTCAGTTAGTAGAACATGGTCCTCTGTAGCTCAGTTAGTAGAGCACGGTCTTCTGTAGCTCAGTTAGTAGAACACGGTCCTCTGTAGCTTAGTTAGTAGAGCATGGTCCTCTGTAGCTCAGTTAGTAGAGCACGGTCCTCTGTAGCTCAGTTAGTAGAGCCTGGTCCTCTGTAGATCAGTTAGTAGAGCACGGTCCTCTGTAGCTCAGTTAGTAGAACATGGTCCTCTGTAGCTCAGTTAGTAGAGTACTGTCCTCTGTCACTCAGTTAGTAGAGCACGGTCCTCTGTAGCTCAGTTAGTAGAGCATGGTCCTGTGTAACTCAATTAGTAGAGCACGGTCCTCTGTAGCTCAGTTAGTAGAGCGCGGTCCTTTGTAGCTCAGTTAGTAGAGCACGGTCCTCTGTAACTCAGTTAGTAGATCACGGTCCTCCGTAGCTCAGTTAGTAGAGCACGGTCCTCTGTAGCTCAGTTAGTAGAGCCTGGTCCTCTGTAGATCAGTTAGTAGAGCCTGGTCCTCTGTAGCTCAGTTAGTAGAACATGGTCCTCTGTAGCTCAGTTAGTAGAGCATGGTCCTCTGTAGCTCAGTTAGTAGAACATGGTCCTCTGTAGCTCAGGTAGTAGAGCATGGTCCTCTGTAGCTCAGTTAGTAGAGCATGGTCCCCTGTAACTCAGTTAGTAGAGCACGGTCCTCTGTAGCTCAGTTAGTAGAGCACGGTCCTCTGTAACTCAGTTAGTAGAGCACGGTCCTCTGTAACTCAGTTAGTAGAACATGGTCCTCTGTAACTCAGTTAGTAGAGCACTGTCCTCTGTAACTCAGTTAGTAGAGCACGGTCCTCTGTAGCTCAGTTAGTAGAGCATGGTCCTCTGTAGCTCAGTTAGTAGAGCACGGTCCTCTGTAACTCAGTTAGTAGAGCACGGTCCTCTGTAGCTCAGTTAGTAGAGCACGGTCCTATGTAGCTCAGTTATTAGAGCATGGTCCTCTGTAGCTCAGTTAGTAGAGCATGGTCCTCTGTAGCTCAGTTAGTAGAGCACGGTCCTCTGTAACTCAGTTAGTAGAGCACGGTCCTCTGTAGCTCAGTTAGTAGAGCACGGTCCTCTGTAGCTCAGTTATTAGAGCATGGTCCTCTGTAGCTCAGTTAGTAGAGCATGGTCCTCTGTAGCTCAGTTAGTAGAACATTGTCCTCTGTAGCTCAGTTAGTAGAGTACTGTCCTCTGTCACTCAGTTAGTAGAGCACGGTCCTCTGTAGCTCAGTTAGTAGAACATGGTCCTCTGTAGCTCAGTTAGTAGAGTACTGTCCTCTGTCACTCAGTTAGTAGAGCACGGTCCTCTGTAGCTCAGTTAGTAGAGCATGGTCCTCTGTAGCTCAGTTAGTAGAGCACGGTCCTCTGTAGCTCAGTTAGTAGAACATGGTCCTCTGTAGCTCAGTTAGTAGAGTACTGTCCTCTGTCACTCAGTTAGTAGAGCACGGTCCTCTGTAACTCGGTTAGTAGAGCACGGTCCTCTGTAACTCGGTTAGTAGAGCACGGTCCTCTGTAGCTCAGTTAGTAGAGCACGGTCCTCTGTAGCTCAGTTAGTAGAGCACGGTCCTCTGTAGCTCAGTTAGTAGAGTACGGTCCTCTGTAGCTCAGTTAGTAGAGGATGGTCCTCTGTAGCTCAGTTAGTAGAGCACGGTCCTCTGTTGCTCAGTTAGTAGAGCCTGGTCCTCTGTAGCTCAGTTAGTAGAAAATGGTCCTCTGTAGCTCAGTTAGTAGAGCATGGTCCTCTGTAGCTCAGTTAGTAGAGCACGGTCCTCTGTAGCTCAGTTAGTAGAGCACGGTCCTCTGTAACTCAGTTAGTAGAGCACGGTCCTCTGTAACTCAGTTAGTAGAACATGGTCCTCTGTAACTCAGTTAGTAGAGCACTGTCCTCTGTAACTCAGTTAGTAGAGCACGGTCCTCTGTAGCTCAGTTAGTAGAGCATGGTCCTCTGTAGCTCAGTTAGTAGAGCACGGTCCTCTGTAACTCAGTTAGTAGAGCACGGTCCTCTGTAGCTCAGTTAGTAGAGCACAGTCCTATGTAGCTCAGTTATTAGAGCACGGTCCTCTGTAACTCAGTTAGTAGAACATGGTCCTCTGTAACTCAGTTAGTAGAGCACGGTCCTCTGTAACTCAGTTAGCAGAGCACGGTCCTCTGTAACTCAGTTAGTAGAACATGGTCCTCTGTAACTCAGTTAGTAGAGCACTGTCCTCTGTAACTCAGTTAGCAGAGCACGGTCCTCTGTAGCTCAGTTAGTAGAGCATGGTCCTCTGTAGCTCAGTTAGTAGAGCACGGTCCTCTGTAGCTCAGTTAGTAGAGCACGGTCCTCTGTAGCTCAGTTAGTAGAGCACGGTCCTCTGTAGCTCAGTTATTAGAGCATGGTCCTCTGTAGCTCAGTTAGAAGAGCACGGTCCTCTGTAGCTCAGTTAGTAGAGCCCGGTCCTCTGTAGATCAGTTAGTAGAGCCTGGTCCTCTGTAGCTCAGTTAGTAGAACATGGTCCTCTGTAGCTCAGTTATTAGAGCATGGTCCTCTGTAGCTCAGTTAGTAGAACATGGTCCTCTGTAGCTCAGGTAGTAGAGCATGGTCCTCTGTAGCTCAGTTAGTAGAGCATGGTCCCCTGTAACTCAGTTAGTAGAGCACGGTCCTCTGTAGCTCAGTTAGTAGAGCACGGTCCTCTGTAACTCAGTTAGTAGAGCACGGTCCTCTGTAACTCAGTTAGTAGAACATGGTCCTCTGTAGCTCACTTAGTAGAGTACTGTCCTCTGTCACTCAGTTAGTAGAGCACGGTCCTCTGTAACTCGGTTAGTAGAGCACGGTCCTCTGTAACTCGGTTAGTAGAGCACGGTCCTCTGTAGCTCAGTTAGTAGAGCACAGTCCTCTGTAGCTCAGTTAGTAGAGCACGGTCCTCTGTAGCTCAGTTAGTAGAGTACGGTCCTCTGTAGCTCAGTTAGTAGAGGATGGTCCTCTGTAGCTCAGTTAGTAGAGCACGGTCCTCTGTTGCTCAGTTAGTAGAGCCTGGTCCTCTGTAGCTCAGTTAGTAGAACATGGTCCTCTGTAGCTCAGTTAGTAGAGCATGGTCCTCTGTAGCTCAGTTAGTAGAGTACGGTCCTCTGTAGCTTAGTTAGTAGAGCACGGTCCTCTGTAACTCAGTTAGTAGAGCATGGTCCTCTGTAGCTCAGTTAGTAGAGCACGGTCCTCTGTAGCTCAGTTAGTAGAGCCTGGTCCTCTGTAGATCAGTTAGTAGAGCCTGGTCCTCTGTAGCTCAGTTAGTAGAACATGGTCCTCTGTAGCTCAGTTAGTAGAGCATGGTCCTCTGTAGCTCAGTTAGTAGAGCACGGTCCTCTGTAGCTCAGTTAGTAGAGCACGGTCCTCTGCAGCTCAGTTAGTAGAGCATGGTCCTGTGTAACTCAGTTAGTAGAGCACGGTTCTCTGTAGCTCAGTTAGTAGGGCACGGTCCTTCGTAGCTCAGTTAGTAGAGCACGGTCCTCTGTAACTCAGTTAGTAGAGCACGGTCCTCCGTAGCTCAGTTAGTAGAGCACGGTCCTCTGTAGCTCAGTTAGTAGAGCCTGGTCGTCTGTAGATCAGTTAGTAGAGCCTGGTCCTCTGTAGCTCAGTTAGTAGAACATGGTCCTCTGTAGCTCAGTTAGTAGAGCATGGTCCTCTGTAGCTCAGTTAGTAGAACATGGTCCTCTGTAGCTCAGGTAGTAGAGCACGGTCCTCTGTAACTCAGTTATTAGAGCACGGTCCTCTGTAACTCAGTTAGTAGAACATGGTCCTCTGTAACTCAGTTAGTAGAGCACGGTCCTCTGTAACTCAGTTAGCAGAGCACGGTCCTCTGTAACTCAGTTAGTAGAACATGGTCCTCTGTAACTCAGTTAGTAGAGCACTGTCCTCTGTAACTCAGTTAGCAGAGCACGGTCCTCTGTAGCTCAGTTAGTAGAGCATGGTCCTCTGTAGCTCAGTTAGTAGAGCACGGTCCTCTGTAGCTCAGTTAGTAGAGCACGGTCCTCTGTAGCTCAGTTAGTAGAGCACGGTCCTCTGTAGCTCAGTTATTAGAGCATGGTCCTCTGTAGCTCAGTTAGAAGAGCACGGTCCTCTGTAGCTCAGTTAGTAGAGCCCGGTCCTCTGTAGATCAGTTAGTAGAGCCTGGTCCTCTGTAGCTCAGTTAGTAGAACATGGTCCTCTGTAGCTCAGTTATTAGAGCATGGTCCTCTGTAGCTCAGTTAGTAGAACATGGTCCTCTGTAGCTCAGGTAGTAGAGCATGGTCCTCTGTAGCTCAGTTAGTAGAGCATGGTCCCCTGTAACTCAGTTAGTAGAGCACGGTCCTCTGTAGCTCAGTTAGTAGAGCACGGTCCTCTGTAACTCAGTTAGTAGAGCACGGTCCTCTGTAACTCAGTTAGTAGAACATGGTCCTCTGTAACTCAGTTAGTAGAGCACTGTCCTCTGTAACTCAGTTAGTAGAGCACGGTCCTCTGTAGCTCAGTTAGTAGAGCATGGTCCTCTGTAGCTCAGTTAGTAGAGCACGGTCCTCTGTAACTCAGTTAGTAGAGCACGGTCCTCTGTAGCTCAGTTAGTAGAGCACAGTCCTATGTAGCTCAGTTATTAGAGCATGGTCCTCTGTAGCTCAGTTAGTAGAGCACGGTCCTCTGTAGCTCAGTTAGTAGAACATGGTCCTCTGTAGCTCACTTAGTAGAGTACTGTCCTCTGTCACTCAGTTAGTAGAGCACGGTCCTCTGTAACTCGGTTAGTAGAGCACGGTCCTCTGTAACTCGGTTAGTAGAGCACGGTCCTCTGTAGCTCAGTTAGTAGAGCACAGTCCTCTGTAGCTCAGTTAGTAGAGCACGGTCCTCTGTAGCTCAGTTAGTAGAGTACGGTCCTCTGTAGCTCAGTTAGTAGAGGATGGTCCTCTGTAGCTCAGTTAGTAGAGCACGGTCCTCTGTTGCTCAGTTAGTAGAGCCTGGTCCTCTGTAGCTCAGTTAGTAGAACATGGTCCTCTGTAGCTCAGTTAGTAGAGCATGGTCCTCTGTAGCTCAGTTAGTAGAGTACGGTCCTCTGTAGCTTAGTTAGTAGAGCACGGTCCTCTGTAACTCAGTTAGTAGAGCATGGTCCTCTGTAGCTCAGTTAGTAGAGCACGGTCCTCTGTAGCTCAGTTAGTAGAGCCTGGTCCTCTGTAGATCAGTTAGTAGAGCCTGGTCCTCTGTAGCTCAGTTAGTAGAACATGGTCCTCTGTAGCTCAGTTAGTAGAGCATGGTCCTCTGTAGCTCAGTTAGTAGAGCACGGTCCTCTGTAGCTCAGTTAGTAGAGCACGGTCCTCTGCAGCTCAGTTAGTAGAGCATGGTCCTGTGTAACTCAGTTAGTAGAGCACGGTTCTCTGTAGCTCAGTTAGTAGGGCACGGTCCTTCGTAGCTCAGTTAGTAGAGCACGGTCCTCTGTAACTCAGTTAGTAGAGCACGGTCCTCCGTAGCTCAGTTAGTAGAGCACGGTCCTCTGTAGCTCAGTTAGTAGAGCCTGGTCGTCTGTAGATCAGTTAGTAGAGCCTGGTCCTCTGTAGCTCAGTTAGTAGAACATGGTCCTCTGTAGCTCAGTTAGTAGAGCATGGTCCTCTGTAGCTCAGTTAGTAGAACATGGTCCTCTGTAGCTCAGGTAGTAGAGCACGGTCCTCTGTAACTCAGTTATTAGAGCACGGTCCTCTGTAACTCAGTTAGTAGAACATGGTCCTCTGTAACTCAGTTAGTAGAGCACGGTCCTCTGTAACTCAGTTAGCAGAGCACGGTCCTCTGTAACTCAGTTAGTAGAACATGGTCCTCTGTAACTCAGTTAGTAGAGCACTGTCCTCTGTAACTCAGTTAGCAGAGCACGGTCCTCTGTAGCTCAGTTAGTAGAGCATGGTCCTCTGTAGCTCAGTTAGTAGAGCACGGTCCTCTGTAGCTCAGTTAGTAGAGCACGGTCCTCTGTAGCTCAGTTAGTAGAGCACGGTCCTCTGTAGCTCAGTTATTAGAGCATGGTCCTCTGTAGCTCAGTTAGAAGAGCACGGTCCTCTGTAGCTCAGTTAGTAGAGCCCGGTCCTCTGTAGATCAGTTAGTAGAGCCTGGTCCTCTGTAGCTCAGTTAGTAGAACATGGTCCTCTGTAGCTCAGTTATTAGAGCATGGTCCTCTGTAGCTCAGTTAGTAGAACATGGTCCTCTGTAGCTCAGGTAGTAGAGCATGGTCCTCTGTAGCTCAGTTAGTAGAGCATGGTCCCCTGTAACTCAGTTAGTAGAGCACGGTCCTCTGTAGCTCAGTTAGTAGAGCACGGTCCTCTGTAACTCAGTTAGTAGAGCACGGTCCTCTGTAACTCAGTTAGTAGAACATGGTCCTCTGTAACTCAGTTAGTAGAGCACTGTCCTCTGTAACTCAGTTAGTAGAGCACGGTCCTCTGTAGCTCAGTTAGTAGAGCATGGTCCTCTGTAGCTCAGTTAGTAGAGCACGGTCCTCTGTAACTCAGTTAGTAGAGCACGGTCCTCTGTAGCTCAGTTAGTAGAGCACAGTCCTATGTAGCTCAGTTATTAGAGCATGGTCCTCTGTAGCTCAGTTAGTAGAGCATGGTCCTCTGTAGCTCAGTTAGTAGAGCACGGTCCTCTGTAACTCAGTTAGTAGAGCACGGTCCTCTGTAGCTCAGTTAGTAGAGCACGGTCCTCTGTAGCTCAGTTATTAGAGCATGGTCCTCTGTAGCTCAGTTAGTAGAGCATGGTCCTCTGTAGCTCAGTTAGTAGAGTACTGTCCTCTGTCACTCAGTTAGTAGAGCACGGTCCTCTGTAGCTCAGTTAGTAGAACATGGTCCTCTGTAGCTCAGTTAGTAGAGTACTGTCCTCTGTCACTCAGTTAGTAGAGCACGGTCCTCTGTAGCTCAGTTAGTAGAACATGGTCCTCTGTAGCTCAGTTAGTAGAGTACTGTCCTCTGTCACTCAGTTAGTAGAGCACGGTCCTCTGTAGCTCAGTTAGTAGAGCATGGTCCTCTGTAGCTCAGTTAGTAGAGCACGGTCCTCTGTAGCTCAGTTAGTAGAACATGGTCCTCTGTAGCTCAGTTAGTAGAGTACGGTCCTCTGTCACTCAGTTAGTAGAGCACGGTCCTCTGTAACTCGGTTAGTAGAGCACGGTCCTCTGTAACTCGGTTAGTAGAGCACGGTCCTCTGTAACTCGGTTAGTAGAGCACGGTCCTCTGTAGCTCAGTTAGTAGAGCACGGTCCTCTGTAGCTCAGTTAGTAGAGTACGGTCCTCTGTAGCTCAGTTAGTAGAGGATGGTCCTCTGTAGCTCAGTTAGTAGAGCACGGTCCTCTGTTGCTCAGTTAGTAGAGCCTGGTCCTCTGTAGCTCAGTTAGTAGAACATGGGCCTCTGTAGCTCAGTTAGTAGAGCATGGTCCTCTGTAGCTCAGTTAGTAGAGTACGGTCCTCTGTAGCTTAGTTAGTAGAGCACGGTCCTCTGTAACTCAGTTAGTAGAGCATGGTCCTCTGTAGCTCAGTTAGTAGAGCACGGTCCTCTGTAGCTCAGTTAGTAGAGCCTGGTCCTCTGTAGATCAGTTAGTAGAGCCTGGTCCTCTGTAGCTCAGTTAGTAGAACATGGTCCTCTGTAGCTCAGTTAGAAGAGCATGGTCCTCTGTAGCTCAGTTAGTAGAGCACGGTCCTCTGTCACTCAGTTAGTAGAGCACGGTCCTCTGCAGCTCAGTTAGTAGAGCATGGTCCTGTGTAACTCAGTTAGTAGAGCACGGTTCTCTGTAGCTCAGTTAGTAGAGCACGGTCCTTCGTAGCTCAGTTAGTAGAGCACGGTCCTCTGTAACTCAGTTAGTAGAGCACGGTCCTCCGTAGCTCAGTTAGTAGAGCACGGTCCTCTGTAGCTCAGTTAGTAGAGCCTGGTCCTCTGTAGCTCAGTTAGTAGAACATGGTCCTCTGTAGCTCAGTTAGTAGAGCATGGTCCTCTGTAGCTCAGTTAGTAGAACATGGTCCTCTGTAGCTCAGGTAGTAGAGCATGGTCCTCTGTAGCTCAGTTAGTAGAGCACGGTCCCCTGTAACTCAGTTAGTAGAGCACTGTCCTCTGTAGCTCAGTTAGTAGAGCACGGTCCTCTGTAGCTCAGTTAGTAGAGCATGGTCCTCTGTAGCTCAGTTAGTAGAGCACGGTCCTCTGTAGCTCAGTTAGTAGAGCACGGTCCTCTGTAGCTCAGTTAGTAGAGCACGGTCCTCTGTAGCTCAGTTATTAGAGCATGGTCCTCTGTAGCTCAGTTTGTAGAACATGGTCCTCTGTAGCTCAGTTAGTAGAGCACGGTCCTCTGTAACTCAGTTAGTAGAGAACGGTCCTCTGTAGCTCAGTTAGTAGAGAACGGTCCTCTGTAGCTCAGTTATTAGAGCATGGTCCTCTGTAGCTCAGTTAGTAGAGCATGGTCCTCTGTAGCTCAGTTAGTAGAACATGGTCCTCTGTAGCTCAGTTAGTAGAGTACTGTCCTCTGTCACTCAGTTAGTAGAGCACGGTCCTCTGTAGCTCAGTTAGTAGAGCATGGTCCTCTGTAGCTCAGTTAGTAGAGCACGGTCCTCTGTAGCTCAGTTAGTAGAACATGGTCCTCTGTAGCTCATTTAGTAGAGTGCTGTCCTCTGTCACTCAGTTAGTAGAGCACGGTCCTCTGTAGCTCAGTTAGTAGAGCATGGTCCTCTGTAGCTCAGTTAGTAGAGCACGGTCCTCTGTAGCTCAGTTAGTAGAGCATGGTCCTCTGTAGCTCAGTTAGTAGAGCACGGTCCTCTGTAGCTCAGTTAGTAGAACATGGTCCTCTGTAGCTCAGTTAGTAGAGTACTGTCCTCTGTAGCTCAGTTAGTAGAGCACAGTCCTATGTAGCTCAGTTATTAGAGCATGGTCCTCTGTAGCTCAGTTAGTAGAGCATGGTCCTCTGTAGCTCAGTTAGTAGAGCACGGTCCTCTGTAACTCAGTTAGTAGAGCACGGCCCTCTGTAGCTCAGTTAGTAGAGCACGGTCCTCTGTAGCTCAGTTATTAGAGCATGGTCCTCTGTAGCTCAGTTAGTAGAGCATGGTCCTCTGTAGCTCAGTTAGTAGAACATGGTCCTCTGTAGCTCAGTTAGTAGAGTACTGTCCTCTGTCACTCAGTTAGTAGAGCACGGTCCTCTGTAGCTCAGTTAGTAGAACATGGTCCTCTGTAGCTCAGTTAGTAGAGTACTGTCCTCTGTCACTCAGTTAGTAGAGCACGGTCCTCTGTAGCTCAGTTAGTAGAGCATGGTCCTCTGTAGCTCAGTTAGTAGAGCACGGTCCTCTGTAGCTCAGTTAGTAGAACATGGTCCTCTGTAGCTCAGTTAGTAGAGTACGGTCCTCTGTCACTCAGTTAGTAGAGCACGGTCCTCTGTAACTCGATTAGTAGAGCACGGTCCTCTGTAACTCGGTTAGTAGAGCACGGTCCTCTGTAACTCGGTTAGTAGAGCACGGTCCTCTGTAGCTCAGTTAGTAGAGCACGGTCCTCTGTAGCTCAGTTAGTAGAGTACGGTCCTCTGTAGCTCAGTTAGTAGAGGATGGTCCTCTGTAGCTCAGTTAGTAGAGCACGGTCCTCTGTTGCTCAGTTAGTAGAGCCTGGTCCTCTGTAGCTCAGTTAGTAGAACATGGTCCTCTGTAGCTCAGTTAGTAGAGCATGGTCCTCTGTAGCTCAGTTAGTAGAGTACGGTCCTCTGTAGCTTAGTTAGTAGAGCACGGTCCTCTGTAACTCAGTTAGTAGAGCATGGTCCTCTGTAGCTCAGTTAGTAGAGCACGGTCCTCTGTAGCTCAGTTAGTAGAGCCTGGTCCTCTGTAGATCAGTTAGTAGAGCCTGGTCCTCTGTAGCTCAGTTAGTAGAACATGGTCCTCTGTAGCTCAGTTAGTAGAGCATGGTCCTCTGTAGCTCAGTTAGTAGAGCACGGTCCTCTGTCACTCAGTTAGTAGAGCACGGTCCTCTGCAGCTCAGTTAGTAGAGCATGGTCCTGTGTAACTCAGTTAGTAGAGCACGATTCTCTGTAGCTCAGTTAGTAGAGCACGGTCCTTCGTAGCTCAGTTAGTAGAGCACGGTCCTCTGTAACTCAGTTAGTAGAGCACGGTCCTCCGTAGCTCAGTTAGTAGAGCACGGTCCTCTGTAGCTCAGTTAGTAGAGCCTGGTCCTCTGTAGATCAGTTAGTAGAGCCTGGTCCTCTGTAGCTCAGTTAGTAGAACATGGTCCTCTGTAGCTCAGTTAGTAGAGCATGGTCCTCTGTAGCTCAGTTAGTAGAACATGGTCCTCTGTAGCTCAGGTAGTAGAGCATGGTCCTCTGTAGCTCAGTTAGTAGAGCACGGTCCACTGTAACTCAGTTAGTAGAGCATGGTCCTCTGTAGCTCAGTTAGTAGAGCACGGTCCTCTGTAACTCAGTTATTAGAGCACGGTCCTCTGTAACTCAGTTAGTAGAACATGGTCCTCTGTAACTCAGTTAGTAGAGCACGGTCCTCTGTAACTCAGTTAGCAGAGCACGGTCCTCTGTAACTCAGTTAGTAGAACATGGTCCTCTGTAACTCAGTTAGTAGAGCACTGTCCTCTGTAACTCAGTTAGCAGAGCACGGTCCTCTGTAGCTCAGTTAGTAGAGCATGGTCCTCTGTAGCTCAGTTAGTAGAGCACGGTCCTCTGTAGCTCAGTTAGTAGAGCACGGTCCTCTGTAGCTCAGTTAGTAGAGCACGGTCCTCTGTAGCTCAGTTATTAGAGCATGGTCCTCTGTAGCTCAGTTTGTAGAACATGGTCCTCTGTAGCTCAGTTAGTAGAGCACGGTCCTCTGTAACTCAGTTAGTAGAGAACGGTCCTCTGTAGCTCAGTTAGTAGAGAACGGTCCTCTGTAGCTCAGTTATTAGAGCATGGTCCTCTGTAGCTCAGTTAGTAGAGCATGGTCCTCTGTAGCTCAGTTAGTAGAACATGGTCCTCTGTAGCTCAGTTAGTAGAGTACTGTCCTCTGTCACTCAGTTAGTAGAGCACGGTCCTCTGTAGCTCAGTTAGTAGAGCATGGTCCTCTGTAGCTCAGTTAGTAGAGCACGGTCCTCTGTAGCTCAGTTAGTAGAACATGGTCCTCTGTAGCTCATTTAGTAGAGTGCTGTCCTCTGTCACTCAGTTAGTAGAGCACGGTCCTCTGTAGCTCAGTTAGTAGAGCATGGTCCTCTGTAGCTCAGTTAGTAGAGCACGGTCCTCTGTAGCTCAGTTAGTAGAGCATGGTCCTCTGTAGCTCAGTTAGTAGAGCACGGTCCTCTGTAGCTCAGTTAGTAGAACATGGTCCTCTGTAGCTCAGTTAGTAGAGTACTGTCCTCTGTCACTCAGTTAGTAGAGCACGGTCCTCTGTAACTCGGTTAGTAGAGCACGGTCCTCTGTAACTCGGTTAGTAGAGCACGGTCCTCTGTAGCTCGGTTAGTAGAGCACGGTCCTCTGTAGCTCAGTTAGTAGAGCACGGTCCTCTGTAACTCAGTTTGTAGAGCATGGTCCTCTGTAACTCAGTTAGTAGAGCACTGTCCTCTGTAACTCAGTTAGCAGAGCACGGTCCTCTGTAGCTCAGTTAGTAGAGCATGGTCCTCTGTAGCTCAGTAAGTAGAGCACGGTCCTCTGTAGCTCAGTTAGTAGAGCACGGTCCTCTGTAGCTCAGTTAGTAGAGCACGGTCCTCTGTAGCTCAGTTATTAGAGCATGGTCCTCTGTAGCTCAGTTTGTAGAACATGGTCCTCTGTAGCTCAGTTAGTAGAGCACGGTCCTCTGTAACTCAGTTAGTAGAGAACGGTCCTCTGTAGCTCAGTTAGTAGAGAACGGTCCTCTGTAGCTCAGTTATTAGAGCATGGTCCTCTGTAGCTCAGTTAGTAGAGCATGGTCCTCTGTAGCTCAGTTAGTAGAACATGGTCCTCTGTAGCTCAGTTAGTAGAGTACTGTCCTCTGTCACTCAGTTAGTAGAGCACGGTCCTCTGTAGCTCAGTTAGTAGAGCATGGTCCTCTGTAGCTCAGTTAGTAGAGCACGGTCCTCTGTAGCTCAGTTAGTAGAACATGGTCCTCTGTAGCTCATTTAGTAGAGTGCTGTCCTCTGTCACTCAGTTAGTAGAGCACGGTCCTCTGTAGCTCAGTTAGTAGAGCATGGTCCTCTGTAGCTCAGTTAGTAGAGCACGGTCCTCTGTAGCTCAGTTAGTAGAGCATGGTCCTCTGTAGCTCAGTTAGTAGAGCACGGTCCTCTGTAGCTCAGTTAGTAGAACATGGTCCTCTGTAGCTCAGTTAGTAGAGTACTGTCCTCTGTCACTCAGTTAGTAGAGCACGGTCCTCTGTAACTCGGTTAGTAGAGCACGGTCCTCTGTAACTCGGTTAGTAGAGCACGGTCCTCTGTAGCTCGGTTAGTAGAGCACGGTCCTCTGTAGCTCAGTTAGTAGAGCACGGTCCTCTGTAACTCAGTTTGTAGAGCATGGTCCTCTGTAGCTCAGTTAGTAGACCACGGTCCTCTGTAGCTCAGTTAGTAGAGCATGGTCCTCTGTAGCTCAGTTAGTAGAGTACGGTCCTCTGTAGCTCAGTTAGTAGAGGATGGTCCTCTGTAGCTCAGTTAGTAGAACATGGTCCTCTGTAACTCGGTTAGTAGAGCACGGTCCTCTGTAACTCAGTTAGTAGAGCACGGTCCTCTGTAGCTCAGTTAGTAGAGCATGGTCCTCTGTAACTCGGTTAGTAGAGCATGGTCCTCTGTAGCTCAGTTAGTACAGCATGGCGCTTGTAACGCCTGGATAGTGGGATATATTCAGGGGACCAAACATACATAAAACATTTATGCACACATGTCTGTGAGTCGCTTTGGATAAAAGTGTCAGCTGAATAAGCATATACAGTTCGGAAATTATTCAGACATATTCTAAAATGGATTAAATACACATTTTATTGGAAAACCGGAAAAAAAAGTTTAGACGTTTAAAAAAATAATAAAATGAAATACCTTATTTACATAAGTATTCAAATCCTTTACTATGACACTCAAAATTGAGCTCAGGTGCATCCTGTTTCCATTGATCATCCTTGAGCTGTTTCTACAACTTTATTGGAGTCCACCTGTGGTAAATTCAATTGATTGGACATGATTTGGACAGGCACACACTTGTCCATATAAGTTCCCATAGTTGACAATGCAGGAATTGTCCGTATAGCTCCGAGACAGGATTGTGTCGAGGCACAGAACTGGGGAAGGGTACCAAAAAATGTCTGCAGCGTTGAATGTCCCCAAGAACACAGTGGTCTCCATCATTCCTAAATCGAAGCAGTTTGGAAACATCAAGACTCTTCCTAGAGCTGTCCAAACTGAGCAAATGGGGGGAGAAGAGCCTTGGTCAGGGGGGTGACCAAGAACCTGATGGTCACTCTGACAGAGCTCCAGAGTTCCTCTGTGAAGATAGGAGAACCTTCCAGAAAGACAACCATCTCACCAGCACTCCAACAATCAGGCCTTTATGGTAGAGTGGCCAGACAGAAGCCACTCCTCAGTAAAAGGCAAGAGATGGCCCTGTTGGAGTTTGCCAAAAGGCACCTAAATTACTCGCAGACCATGAGAAACAAGATTCTCTGGTCTGTTGAAACCAAGATTGAACTCTTTGGCCTGAATGCCAAATGTCACATCTGGAAGAAACCTGGCACCATCCCTAAAGTGAAGCATGGTGGTGGCAGCATCATGCAGTGGGGATTTTTTCAGCAGCAGGGACTGGAACACTAGTCAGGATCGAGGGAAAGAGAGGTCCTTGATGAAAACCTGATGCAGAGCGCTCAGGACCTCAGACTGGGGCGAAGGTTCACCTTCTAACAGGACAATAACCTTAAGCTCACAGCCAAGACAATGCAGGAGTGGCTTCGGGACAAGTCTCTGAATGTCCTTGAGAGGCCCAGTCAGAGTCTGGACTTGAACCAGATCGAGCATCTCTGGAGAGACCTGAAAATAGCTGTGCAGCAACGCTCCCCATCCAACCTGACAGAGCTTGATAGGATCTGCAAGGAAGAATGGCAGAAACTCCCCAAATACAGTTGTGCCAAGCTTGTAGCATTATATCCAAGAAGACTCAAAACTTCAACAAAGTACTGAGTAAAGGGTCTGAATATTTATGTAAATGTGATCATTCAGTTTTTATTTCCAATACATTTGAAACATTTTCTAAAAACCTGTTTTGCTCTGTCACTATGGGGTATTGTTTGTAGATTGATGAGGGTAAAAAACAATGTAATACATGTTTGAATAAGGCTGTAAAACAACAAAATGTGGAAAAAGGGAAGGGTCTGAATACTTTCCAAATGCACTGTATTTCTAAATAGTGTTTGTATTATGTTAGGTCATTATAGACGAGCAAACACAAAGAAGCAGTTGAAGACTGGGAATGGACTGAGACTGAACTCAATCAATGCACTTTCTGTAACCACACCTATATTACGTTATAATAACATACGCTGTATCAAGTTTTGTCCTTTTACACTTACGTTTAACATTTAAGTGTTTCTTTACAGAAGCAATGCTGGACAGTGTAAAATGTGTTTTTATACTGTTTGTTGAGATACTGTAAACATGAAAACATGAATATTGCCTCTGATCTCAGAAGTGTTTGAGCCTGTTCTTACCTGACAGTCTATGACAGACCCCAGCCGTGTCTGTCGAAACCTCTCCTCTCCTCTCCTCTCCTCTCCTCTCCTCTCCTCTCCTCTCCTCTCCTCTCCTCTCCTCTCCTCTCCTCACCCACTGCTTTATTTACTGATCTGAGAGAAGCACATTCTCCTCAACAGTCAGCATCTGTATCCATCTGTAATCCTCTTTGATCAAAAATGGATTCAAATATTACCTTTTAATACTCTTTTTTTTCTTCCTCCTCTGCCCCCCTGTAAACACGAAATGAAGTGCAAGGTGAATGTTCCCACAAATCCCCCAGACTGTAAGAAGATAAACAGAATCCATTGAGTTTGCCATTGAAATGATCTTATAAAGTTTTTCTATTAGATACGTTTCTTGCATTATGGATGGGGGGTTCCTTCCAGAAGTGCTCATTATGTTTCTCAAGTGCTTCATCTAACGTTGAGTTATAGAACATAATCACGAAATAGGTTTTTAACACTGTATGCTTTTAGGGAATTACAGTGTACGCTTTTAAACTGGGAGGTGCTCTTTAATTTCATCCAAACAAAGAAGTGATTTGATGTTGAGTTTCACAGTAAATTCATTTAACAACACACAAACTGTCATTTTCATTTTCTTCTCTTCTGGGACAAGAATGGGAACAATAACTTGTAAACTATGTGTATACTACAACTACACTCACATGGTAGTCAATCACAAGCCACAAATGATTAGAATAGCATTTTGGAGAATTATATTTGTTGTTTATGATGTGTGATATCGTGATAAACGGTTTAGGAAGGTTTCATTAAAAACCTCTTCGATGTATAGTCCCCTGTTTAGGGGACCTGCATGGTTCTGGTACCGGGTCGGCTTATAAATCAATCTGTGGACACCGTAGATCGAAATGGCTTGCATTGAGCGGTAGCCCCAATTCTCACGGACACAGGAGTATGTCTCTTCTGCCTGGATGAATCAGGATATGAAATCTGACACCACTTGAAGCTGGGATGTCCCTCTTACCATATAATTTGCTCTTCCGAATGTCCATCAACTCCTGGCTGAACCCTGCGTCACAGCCACTAACATTGCATATGCCAGGAATCCTTACATCGTATGGCAGCAAGAGATAGTGGTTTCGTAGCACATTCAGAGATCAATTTATAGAGAGAGATCAATATAAGGCCACTCTAAAATGTGCAGTTTTGTCACACAACACAATGCCACAGATGTCTCAAGTTTTGAGGGAGTTTGCAATTGGCATGATGACTGCAGGAATGTCCACCAGAACTGTTGCCAGAGAATTTAATATGAATTTGTCTACCATAAGCTGCCTTCAACGTCCATGAAGGACGTAAGCTGCCTTCAACGTCCAACGTCCATAGCATAGTAAATCCATAGCTCTGTCAATGAATTTGAGAGTGGTTACATTTCTCCAGCCCCATCCCTCAGATGTTAACCAAACAGTGATGGGAAGGGCACTTTGTTATTGTTTCAACTGGTGATTGCCGCTTTAAGCCTTATAAGTTATGATTCATTTAAAATGTTACCCAGTAAATAAGTACAACTAAGATAAACATACAGCATTCTGTTCGGACCGATCTAGAATATGGAAATAATCTCTATCTCATTCTCAGTCTCTCCTTTCCTCCCTTTCCCTCCCTCCTCCCTCCTTCTCAGGTCAACAATAAAACGATCCGAGCCACAGATTGACTTATCTACCTGAATCCAATTTTCATGTTCACTGACTGCAGTGAGCGCCTCCACTCCTCACTGGATGAATTACGCAGCGTTCTCTATCAGCTCTTGATAAACAGATGGAACATTGCTGCCAGCCTCTCTAAAGTGAAAATGCAACTGAGAGTACCCGTTATGAATAAATGATTGTAGGATACCAAAAATACACTATTCAGAGGGTAAGGTTTTTATTTAGAAACAGGAACCATAATCTGGTGTATATTTTGTTATGCATCCCGATTCTCCACATTTTTATCAAGTGTGCACTTGTACTTACACTCTCCACCATGGATTTAAAGACATCCTTCAGCAACGTTTTAACGTTTCATGTTGAAAGTGAAATCCTAAGTATAAATACAGTAAAGTACACACTAAATAGTAAAAAAAAAAAAAAAAAAAGCTTTTTGTTTGTTGTTGACATAACTGGAAACTTGAAGTAGTCGGTCATTCTAGGTGTTGGTCTGATGGGAATCTGTGATGTCATCGGCTTCCCCACTTGCTTGAGCGACAATAGAGGACAAAAGAGAAAAGGTCCACCTTACAACTTGTGCTATGTCATGACTTACTTGTACCACCTCTTGAGACGTTTGTTAAGGAAATCAGGTGGTAAACGAGGTGAAAAAGAGACAGGAGTGCCACTTCAAATGCATTGGATTGGTGTAAGCATTGTCTGGAGGGAGTTTCTACTCTGTTTTAAATCATGACGGCATAATCGAAGTGCACTGCAGAAAGGGGAAAGGATTGAGAGTTATTTTGCTTACGTAGACAATTATTATCCTTTAAAATCTTCAACTCTCTGTTTTTACTCGTTTTATTTTATTTGGGATACACGTCATCAAAATCTTCTGGGTTTACAGTGGGTTCTGATCCGATTCAGTACATTTGTTTTGCATCCTTCTTGGGGGAGTTTGGTGGTGATTACATTCTTCTCTCCCTCCCTCCCTCCCTCCCTCCCTCCCTCCCTCCCTCCCTCCCTCCCTCCCTCCCTCCCTCCCTCCCTCCCTCCCTCCCTCCCTCCCTCCCTCCAATAGGACATTGTAATGTCGTTAGTAGGAGAAGACATTAGAGAGACGAGGGAGATGAAGGGACTTGGCAGAGGGATAGAGGGATGAGGGAAACAGCAGGGCCTCTGGAAGTCTGGGTAATGCGGTTTATAAACCTCTGATTGATGAGGTGATTTGAAACAGGTGATAAGTAATTTAGAGTTTAATTTGGTGTGAGCTGTTTTCTGGAGTTTTCTGGGAGAAGAGTTTTAAATTCCTCCTGAACTTCCTTTTTATAGCCGAATCTTGTTTTTGATTGAGGTTCAGAAGAAGATGCTTTTAGATCATTATAGGTTATTATAGCATACAAAAGTAACTGAAATTCAGATTTGATTACATTGATTCATTTAATTTCATTGAAACATTCTTTTCATTGAAGTAACATAACCAGTAAGTGAAGCCTACTGTGACCCTACTGTCATCGATTCTAGAACATGGATCTGGTCCTCTTATAGAAATAAGAATGAATAGAATGGGCTTGGTAGTTCTAAACCTGACAATTGACTGGTAAAGTCATGGGTACATTCAAAATGGCTGCCAGTCCACTCATTATGCCATCATTGGCTTGAATGGAGACACGGTTTCTATTAATTCTTATTTCTATGGTCTGCTTCTCCACCGGACTCCAGTAGAGAATGAAAACAGAATTAAGAGCTGATAAGGATTCAATAGTACAAAAAAGAGGGACAAGCCAGACAAATCCTCACAATAAATGACACAAATAATCAAAATGCCCTCCGAAATAAAATGCTATGCCATGAAGATGATTATAATAGCAGTGACAAAAGCGAATGTGGGATTAGGGACGAGTGAACCACCAATGGGATCCATATCTGTGGCTGGTTCCAAGAACTACTAATACCATACTGTATCAAACAGAACATGGTGTTGTCAGGAAAGTAAAAATTGATTTAAAGATATCATCTTTCTGCATCTGGTTTAGAAAAGAGGATTAGTAGAGTTGCTAAAAGTAGTTCTTTACCTCAAAATGGCAGGTGTCCTATTTTTTTAGCATATTTTAGAAAAGAGTGTTGCGTAGTCACTTCACTTTATTATTCTTATTCATATTTATTTGTTGGGAATGTGCTCGTCAGTAAGCATTTCACTGTAAAGTCTACACCTGTTGTAGTCGGCACATGTGACCAATAAAATGTGATTTGATTAATCAAATCTAATCCAGGTTTTTGACACGGGTTTCTGTAGGCTATCCCAAGCACAGCTGAATTCATACATTGTTTCTTTCCTCTAATCTACAGGCGACAGAATATTTAGAGCTGTAATACTGTGGGAAATTACCATTCAATTGAATCAAATGAGATTGATGTGGCATGTTAGAAACGGCTCCAAATTGTCCAATTAAATTATGATTAGATATGAGATCAATATGAAGGGCGTCAGACAGTGTGAAGAAAGCCGGTGGGGTTTTACTGCACAGAGATGAATGATGACAAATGGCAGACACTACGTCTCTTTCTTTTGTTTGACACTCTGGCTGTGACTGTGGTGCAACAGAACTGACATCAAATGGAAAGAAAACACTTTAAATCCTCATTTGTATAGTTGGAATTTTTCAAGGTTTCCAGTGTCAGATCAAACTTTTTAAAGTAAAGTGCATTGAACTTGAACTTGACATTGAGTTTTTGTTGATTGGAATGCACTCTGTTCCCTTAGAAAACAGTGCAAACACTGAGTCAAGTAATGACATTTGACAAAAAACAACAACAACAAACACCTGATGATGCTCACTGGGCTCACTGGGTTGATAAAATGTCCTGAGTCTATGAGATTTCAGTCGGGGATTTGCGCTAGAATACAGTAATTACATTTTACCTTAGAGTCATGTCATCTAATATCTACTTTATACTGAACTAAATATCTGAAGTGTACTCTATAGTGTACTCTACTCTATAGATACCTTTGCTGTACCTAGTCTTCTGTACGGTACATTTCTAGGGGATCTGATTCGATGTGTAGCCAAGGACAAAGGAGAGCAGCCTCTGAATGTCACATCTGTTTGAACTGCAAAAGGGCTCAATCTTAAGAGTCAGTAAGCTGGAACTGTCTGTAATGCAATGCCATTACATTAGGAACCTGGTCAAGGCAGCAAAGACATGGTTCAAAAGGCCATTCAAGGGTGTGTGCATGCGTGTGTGTGTGTGCGTGCGTGCATGCGTGTGTGTTTGTGTACAGAAAACCAAATGCTGCTGTCCCAAAAACCTGCAACCACAATGTCCTTTCCATGACCTTCTTCAGGTGAAGAGAAATGTCTCACGTAGGCCATCACAGTCTGAGGAATATTTCACTAGATTCTTTCCCCAAAATAACACAGGAAAATCTGTATAACTGTATCTATCTGAATCCATGCTACCAGGACAGGACGTACTGACCTATTCAATAAAGACTCTCTGTTTGACATAAAACTGGTTTAGTTTTTATTTCACATTATAATCGTCTGACTATGAGCATCAAAAGCTATAACCTCAATCTACTACTAACCACAGTACTCATTTGTATGCAGTTATAGCACGCCACCATCCATATAAGGGAGACCTCTCCTCCTCTCCTCCTCCCTCCCTCTCCTCACCTGTCTCATTTGTTTCCCTGGCCTGTTCACAATGGGGGCTGACACCAGTCCGACACTGGACAGTATTCTCTATTCTCTCATTGATGAGTGGACCACGCACTGCTCTCCTGAATGTTAAGAGTCCTGAACGATTTCTAACCTTAACTGGGCAGGTGACTGGCAGGCCGTGCGATGTGACGGCTGTGGAGAGGACAGAGCACTTTTCTCTGACTGGGATAATTAATGAATCTCTGTCAAGCAGCTAGCTCCTCGCAGTGTGGAGGGGTGTGTGCGTGTATGTGTGTGTATGTGTGTGTGTTTGTGCAGTGCTGTAAAGTAACTAAGTATTACCTAAGCTGTGTTTTGGGGAATCTGTACTTTACTTTTCTATTTCTATTTTTGACTACTTTTACTTTCACTTCAGTACATCCTTAAAGAAAATAATGCACTTTTTACTCCATACATTTTCCCTGACACTCAAAAGTACTCGTTACATTTGCAATGCTCAGGCAGGAATACAATATGTTCCAATTTATCCACCTATAAATATAACGTGTTGTCATCATTAATGCCTCTGATCTGGCGGACTCAATAAACACAAATTCTGCGTTTCTAAATTATTTCTGAGTGCTGGTGTGTTCTCCTGGCTGTCCGTAAATACAACAAACAAGAAAATTGTGCCATCTGGTTGGCTTAATATAAGGAATTTGATGTATAGCATTTACTTTTTACTTTTACTCAAGTATGACGATTGAGTACTTTTTCCACCACTGTACTTAAGTACATTTAACCAGATACTTTTAGACTTGTACTCAAGTAGTATTTTACTGGGTGACTTTCACTTTTACTTGAGTCATTCTCTATTAAGGTATCTTTACTTGTGCGTGTGCGTGTGTGTGTGTGTGTGTGTGTATGTGTGTGTGTGTGTGTGTGTGTGTGTGTGTGTGTGTGTGTGTGTGTGTGTGTGTGCATGACGTGTATGCGTTGGTGCGTGCGTGTGTCCGTCTGTCACCCTGTCAGGGTCCATTTTAGTGGTGAAGCATCATGGGACATGAAGGAAGGTCTGACACAACACTGTGAAAAACAGACACAAAACAGAATCATATTCCAGTTCTGACAGTGTCACGCTGGTATAAATGATTCGGGAGACAGGTGCAGGAATGCGTAATAGTTTTTTTATTATATCCCAAATTACGGCGTGCCGTGTAAGGGCACAGGGACGAAGACCAAACAAACATGTGACAAAAACATAAGGTAGAAACCCAAAACAAAAGAGCGAGGAGTACCTCGAATAAATAACACGCACCAACGGACATTGTAACAATAACAGACAGCATCATGGTGAACAAAGGAAACATATATATGCAAATACTAACCAGTGGGAATAGGGGACAGGTGTGCATGATGAAAGTTCTGGAGGGATCCATGACTGTACCCCCCCCCCCCCCCCCCCCCCCCACCCCCCCGACGCACTGCACCAGCCTCCAGCGCAACGACACCGACAGGAACACAGTGCGGGTCGATCAGCTTAGTTGCATCGTTGCGGCGGCGTCGGACGGCCCGGTTGTGGCAGCGTCGGACGGGCCAGCTGTGGCTGCTGAAGTGGTGTCATCGGACGGATCCATTGTGGAGATGTCGGAAGGCCCAGTTGCATTTGCCGAAGTTGCGCCTGCGCCGGACAGACCAGTTGCAGCGTCGTCGGACGGGCCATTCCCGCTGTCTCCCTCACTGGTCGTCATTCTGTCACGCTGGTAGAAATGATTCGGGAGACAGGTGCAGGAATGCGTAATAGTTTTTTTATAATACCCCAAATTACGGCGTGTCGTGTAAGGGCACGGGGACAAAGACCAAACAAATACGTATCTAAAACACAGGGTAGAAACCCAAAACAAAAGAGCAAGGAGTACCTCGAATAAATAACACACGAGCACAATGATTTACCCATGGGATGAGACCCGTAATCATCTGCGCAATAGACGTGGCACGAAAGCCAAAACACACAGCACAGGTACTCACACGCACCAACAGACCTAGTAACAATAACTGACATCACCATGGTGAACAAAGGGCACATATATACAAATACTAATCAGTGGGAATAGGGGACAGGTGTGCGTGTTGAATGTTCCAGAGGGATCCGTGACAGACAGGGAATTTCCAAAGAAGAACAACACAACACAATGTACAAAACAATGTACATCACAATACCAGACATTCAACCTGACCAATCCACTTGCCATCTATTATATCTATTTTTATCATGAGGCTCCCTAATGTCCTGCCATGTCAGGAATGCATGCAGTATGCAATATTCCAGTTCCGTAGTTAAACGGCGGGATATGTGGGATAACTGCAGGGAAGAGTCTTCAGTATTCTATGTACATGTAGTTGTATGGTGGTTAAACGGTGGGATATGTGGGAATTAAACCCTTGTCAGGTTTATTAGACTTACTAATACTGTTCCTGCCTCATATTATGTCACGAGGAAGGGGTGTGGGGGATTTGATTCCAGAGTTGACTTCCTGTGGGTCTGGACCTAAAAGCCAATTCATGCGATCCGGAGGCCAAATCGGAGGCCAAATCGAGCTCTGTACTGTGTTGCTGTGCGCCACGCCTCCCAAACTTTGTAACATTGCAGAGGGTTCCGCATAGCTCCGTATAGCTCCGCATAGCTCCGTATAGCTCCGCATAGCTCCGTATAGCTCCGCATAGCTCCGTATAGCTCCGCATAGCGCCGCATAGCTCCGTATAGCTCCGCATAGCTCCGTATAGCTACGCATAGCTCCGCATAGCTCCGTATAGCTCCGCATAGCTCCGTATAGCTCCGCATAGCTCTTCATTGACATGATGATCCTGTATAAACACAAACTTCCTTGACAACATCCTTCACATCAGCTCTGCTCTGCGAAGCGCAAAGTTTGAATGCCCTGACTTCTGCAGAGGCTGTATCACAGCCACTGCAGACGTCAGACTGACCATGCAGAGTCTTTAGCAGACAGGGTGGAATGAGGTGGTGTCAGGGCCTGGTTAGGGGTAACGGGGGACCTGGGTGGGGGTAATGTAAAGTCATTTTGGCTGGCACGGTTAGGGTTAGCGGCCTGCGGTGAGGGGGCCTGGGTTATGGGGCCTGGGGTTGAATGTAGAATCGGGGTATGATTGGCAGGGAGGTCCTTAGGATCTCTGAGAGGCTCAGGGGTTTAGACCTCACTGTATAATTGCACGTCCTCCTCCTGAGCTGCCGTGTCAATATTTAAGTGCATTTGCTGCATAAATGGAGCCTGCTTCAAGCTGCAAACTCTGAGCTGGAGTCTGGTCCCTGCAGCAATGCTGCTTTTCCTCAGTAGGAGGCTACCATAGGTGGTCCCGTGGTCCCGTGTGGCTCAGTTGGTAGAGCATGGCGCTTGCAACGCCAGGGTTGTGGGTTCATTTCCCACGGGGGACCAGGATGAATATGTATGAACTTTCCAATTTGAAAGTCGCTCTGGATAAGAGCGTCTGCTAAATGACTTAAATGTAAATGTAATGTAAGGGGTTTAGACCTCACTGTATAATTGCACGTCCTCCTCCTGAGCTGCCGTGTCAATATTTAAGTGCATTTGCTGCATAAATGGAGCCTGCTTCAAGCTGCAAACTCTGAGCTGGAGTCTGGTCCCTGCAGCAATGCTGCTTTTCCTCAGTAGGAGGCTACCATAGGTGGTCCCGTGGTCCCGTGTGGCTCAGTTGGTAGAGCATGGCGCTTGCAACGCCAGGGTTGTGGGTTCATTTCCCACGGGGGACCAGGATGAACATGTATGAACTTTCCAATTTGAAAGTCGCTCTGGATAAGAGCGTCTGCTAAATGACTTAAATGTAAATGTAATGTAAATGAAAACAGCAGTGTTTCTCTCTGCCATGTTGGCTCTCAGAGAGAGCTGATGGTACAGCAAGAATGGGAACCACCAGCTCTCGCATACAATGCACACACTATAAAGAAGTGGGAAGTGTACCCCATTCCCACAGAAACCTTTAGTGGTTCCTGCCTGGCATACCTGTATCGACACAAAGAAGTGTTTATTCCACCTATTCTCCCCTTTTGCCTCAATTCTGGACATTTGAAACGTTACTATACCATAGCTGTTATATAATTCCTGAACAATCAAGGCATTGTATTTGTAGCGTACTGAGCACTTCCAGGTCTTTTAATTTAGAAGTACTTGCAGAGCTGTTACTTAACAGAGTTACATCTAGCAGTGAAATTGTGAAGTTGCATGTTCTGCAATCCCATCACACAGACAAGGCTAAAATGGTTTTAAGGGTTTACTCATTCCTCGCGGTCCGTTTTCACCAAGCCATAGAAAACCATGCACAAGTATATTAGGATACACAAATCAAATTAAATCAAATCACATTTTATTGGTCACATACACGTGTTGAGCAGATGTTATTGCGGGTGTAGCAATATGCTTGTGTTTCTATGTCTCAATGAAAGTCACTGCAAAGTCAAAATAAGTAAAAAATATACAAAAAAAAGGTCTGGTCTCCAATTAGGGGAAAAACATGGGAGGGCAACATGTGACATAATTCCAGCAGTCAGTACAGTATGTACCAGTGTGGTGTAGGCTTCACTCCACAGGCTTTCTGAGGTGTGGATTCAGTCTGATACTCTGGGATTCAGTCTGATACTCTGGGATTCAGTCTGATACTCTGGGATTCAGTCTGATACTCTGGCATTCAGTCTGATACTCTGGGATTCAGTCAGATACTCTGGGATTCAGTCTGATACTCTGGGATTCAGTCTGATACTCTGGGATTCAGTCTGATACTCTGGGATTCAGTCTGATACTCTGGGATTCAGTCTGATACTCTCAATTAGTTTTCTAAGCTCCTCCGTCCTCCGTCCTCTGGGTTGTGGGTTGCGCTCTAATGACAGCATGTGGCTATTGCAGGTCTTTATAACACCAAATGATCTGGCTGCAGTTGGAGACTTCAACTGTAATGGAAGAAGCTAAGAACGAGAAGAAACAAAGACGGTGCTCCAATCCATGGCTGTCCTCATACAGAGTTTAGTCAATTTGATTTTTGGAGGGAAACTATCACCAGTACAAGCAGCAGATTTTTTTTTTTAACTACCTTCTCCGAGTTTGATGCAGTCAAGACAGGTACTATGTAATCATATTTGATTATAAATAACCTAGCTATGGCAGCAGTCTACTATTGTGTGAGTAGGCTTGGTCAGTTGCTGCCTCTTGTTTTTCCCTCCTCCCTGCTCACAGTATGGCCCCTCCCTAAAGCGGCAAGTCTCTCCCTCCTCTCTGGCTTTATCAGCTCTGTTTAATAAAGTAGCTTAAGTTAGCTAACGGTAGCTAGCTAGGCTAGCTGAGGCTGCAGTGCATCTCATCCTACAGCTACAAATAACAACAACTCTATTCAGAATATGAAGAAGGAGCCTACCTGTTGGTCATTGTAGCCTATCCTTCTCATTTAACATTTTATTCCATCATTTTAATTCCATCTTCCAACAATTTGATATTTCTTAACTTTTGACCCACAAGGAGTGAGGCTCTCTCACTGTAGTTTATTGCCTCTTTGATGACTTATGATTGGCCAACAACAACAAGCTACACGAAAGAGCAGTATCATAAACAATAACATTTCTCTCTCTCTCTAAGTCAATTAAAATTACACATACAGGACTGTGACAATCATATCAGATTTGACACAAATCTGGATTTGGACCCGCTCGGGTCCCGGATCGGGTCTTGGGTATTCGGTTCCAGGTGAATCCGTGAAGATCTCTAGTTCAGAGTATTGTCATGTTCAGAGTATTGACGGGTTCAGAGTATTGTTGTGTTCAGAGCATTGTCTTGTTCAGAGCATTGACATGTTCAGAGTGTTGTCTTGTTCAGAGCATTGACATGTCCAGAGTGTTGTCATGTTCAGAGCATTGTCTTGTTCAGAGCATTGACATGTCCAGAGTGTTGTCATGTTCAGAGCATTGACATGTTCAGAGTGTTGTCATGTTCAGAGTATTGACATGTTCAGAGTGTTGTCTTGTTCAGAGCATTGTTGTGTTCAGAGCATTGTCTTGTTCAGAGCATTGACATGTTCAGAGTGTTGTCTTGTTCAGAGCATTGACATGTTCAGAGTGTTGTCATGTTCAGAGTATTGTCTTGTCCAGAGTGTTGTCATGTTCAGAGTATTGTCTTGTTCAGAGCATTGACATGTTCAGAGTGTTGTCTTGTCCAGAGTGTTGTCATGTTCAGAGTATTGTCTTGTCCAGAGTGTTGTCATGTTCAGAGTGTTGCCATGTCCAGAGTGTTGTCATGTTCAGAGTGTTGTCATGTTCAGAGCATTGCCATGTTCAGAGTATTGTCTTGTCCAGAGTATTGTCTTGTCCAGAGTGTTGTCATGTTCAGAGTGTTGTCATGTTCAGAGTGTTGTCTTGTCCAGAGTGTTGTCATGTTCGGAGCATTGTCTTGTCCAGAGTGTTGTCATGTTCAGAGTGTTGTCATGTTCAGAGTGTTGTCATGTTCAGAGTATTGTCTTGTCCAGAGTGTTGTCATGTTCAGAGTATTGTCTTGTCAAGAGCATTGACATGTTCAGAGTATTGTCTTGTCCAGAGCATTGCCATGTTCAGACTATTGTCTTGTCCAGAGTGTTGTCATGTTCAGAGTGTTGTCATGTTCAGAGTATTGTCTTGTCCAGAGTGTTGTCATGTTCAGAGTGTTGTCATGTTCAGAGTATTGTCTTGTCCAGAGTGTTGTCATGTTCAGAGTGTTGTCATGTTCAGAGTATTGTCTTGTCCAGAGCATTGACATGTTCAGAGTATTGTCTTGTCCAGAGTGGTGTCATGTTCAGAGTATTGTCTTGTCGAGAGTGTTGCCATGTCCAGAGTATTGTCATGTCCAGAGTATTGTCTTGTCCAGAGTGTTGTCATGTCCAGAGTGTTGTCATGTTCAGAGTATTGTCATGTCGAGAGTGTTGCCATGTCCAGAGTATTGTCATGTCCAGAGTATTGGCTTGTCCAGAGTGTTGTCATGTCCAGAGTATTGTCTTGTCCAGAGTGTTGTCATGTTCAGAGTATTGTCATGTCCAGAGTGTTGTCATGTCCAGAGTGTTGTCATGTCCAGAGTGTTGTCATGTCCAGAGTGTTGTCATGTCCAGAGTATTGTCTTGTCCAGAGTATTGTCTTGTCTAGAGTGTTGTCATGTCCAGAGTGTTGTCATGTTCAGAGTATTGTCTTGTCGAGAGTGTTGTCATGTCCAGAGTGTTGTCATGTCCAGAGTGTTGTCATGTCCAGAGTGTTGTCATGTCCAGAGTATTGTCTTGTCCAGAGTATTGTCTTGTTCAGAGTATTGTCTTGTCCAGAGTGTTGTCATGTTCAGAGTATTGTCTTGTTCAGAGCATTGACATGTTCAGAGTGTTGTCTTGTTCAGAGCATTGACATGTTCAGAGTGTTGTCATGTTCAGAGTATTGTCTTGTCCAGAGTGTTGTCATGTTCAGAGTATTGTCTTGTTCAGAGCATTGACATGTTCAGAGTGTTGTCTTGTCCAGAGTGTTGTCATGTTCAGAGTGTTGCCATGTCCAGAGTGTTGTCATGTTCAGAGTGTTGTCATGTTCAGAGCATTGCCATGTTCAGAGTATTGTCTTGTCCAGAGTGTTGTCATGTTCAGAGTGTTGTCATGTTCAGAGTATTGTCTTGTCCAGAGTGTTGTCATGTTCAGAGTATTGTCTTGTCAAGAGCATTGACATGTTCAGAGTATTGTCTTGTCCAGAGCATTGCCATGTTCAGACTATTGTCTTGTCCAGAGTGTTGTCATGTTCAGAGTGTTGTCATGTTCAGAGTATTGTCTTGTCCAGAGTGTTGTCATGTTCAGAGTGTTGTCATGTTCAGAGTATTGTCTTGTCCAGAGTGTTGTCATGTTCAGAGTGTTGTCATGTTCAGAGTATTGTCTTGTCCAGAGCATTGACATGTTCAGAGTATTGTCTTGTCCAGAGTGGTGTCATGTTCAGAGTATTGTCTTGTCGAGAGTGTTGCCATGTCCAGAGTATTGTCATGTCCAGAGTATTGTCTTGTCCAGAGTGTTGTCATGTCCAGAGTGTTGTCATGTTCAGAGTATTGTCATGTCGAGAGTGTTGCCATGTCCAGAGTATTGTCATGTCCAGAGTATTGGCTTGTCCAGAGTGTTGTCATGTCCAGAGTATTGTCTTGTCCAGAGTGTTGTCATGTTCAGAGTATTGTCATGTCCAGAGTGTTGTCATGTCCAGAGTGTTGTCATGTCCAGAGTGTTGTCATGTCCAGAGTGTTGTCATGTCCAGAGTATTGTCTTGTCCAGAGTATTGTCTTGTCTAGAGTGTTGTCATGTCCAGAGTGTTGTCATGTTCAGAGTATTGTCTTGTCGAGAGTGTTGTCATGTCCAGAGTGTTGTCATGTCCAGAGTGTTGTCATGTCCAGAGTGTTGTCATGTCCAGAGTATTGTCTTGTCCAGAGTATTGTCTTGTTCAGAGTATTGTCTTGTCCAGAGTGTTGTCATGTTCAGAGTATTGTCTTGTTCAGAGCATTGACATGTTCAGAGTGTTGTCTTGTTCAGAGCATTGACATGTTCAGAGTGTTGTCATGTTCAGAGTATTGTCTTGTCCAGAGTGTTGTCATGTTCAGAGTATTGTCTTGTTCAGAGCATTGACATGTTCAGAGTGTTGTCTTGTCCAGAGTGTTGTCATGTTCAGAGTGTTGCCATGTCCAGAGTGTTGTCATGTTCAGAGTGTTGTCATGTTCAGAGCATTGCCATGTTCAGAGTATTGTCTTGTCCAGAGTATTGTCTTGTCCAGAGTGTTGTCATGTTCAGAGTGTTGTCATGTTCAGAGTGTTGTCTTGTCCAGAGTGTTGTCATGTTCGGAGCATTGTCTTGTCCAGAGTGTTGTCATGTTCAGAGTGTTGTCATGTTCAGAGTGTTGTCATGTTCAGAGTATTGTCTTGTCCAGAGTGTTGTCATGTTCAGAGTATTGTCTTGTCAAGAGAATTGACATGTTCAGAGTATTGTCTTGTCCAGAGCATTGCCATGTTCAGACTATTGTCTTGTCCAGAGTGTTGTCATGTTCAGAGTGTTGTCATGTTCAGAGTATTGTCTTGTCCAGAGTGTTGTCATGTTCAGAGTGTTGTCATGTTCAGAGTATTGTCTTGTCCAGAGTGTTGTCATGTTCAGAGCATTGACATGTTCAGAGTATTGTCTTGTCCAGAGCATTGCCATGTTCAGACTATTGTCTTGTCCAGAGTGTTGTCATGTTCAGAGTGTTGTCATGTTCAGAGTATTGTCTTGTCCAGAGTGTTGTCATGTTCAGAGTGTTGTCATGTTCAGAGTATTGTCTTGTCCAGAGTGTTGTCATGTTCAGAGTGTTGTCATGTTCAGAGTATTGTCTTGTCCAGAGCATTGACATGTTCAGAGTATTGTCTTGTCCAGAGTGGTGTCATGTTCAGAGTATTGTCTTGTCGAGAGTGTTGCCATGTCCAGAGTATTGTCATGTCCAGAGTATTGTCTTGTCCAGAGTGTTGTCATGTCCAGAGTGTTGTCATGTTCAGAGTATTGTCATGTCGAGAGTGTTGCCATGTCCAGAGTATTGTCATGTCCAGAGTATTGGCTTGTCCAGAGTGTTGTCATGTCCAGAGTATTGTCTTGTCCAGAGTGTTGTCATGTTCAGAGTATTGTCATGTCCAGAGTGTTGTCATGTCCAGAGTGTTGTCATGTCCAGAGTGTTGTCATGTCCAGAGTGTTGTCATGTCCAGAGTATTGTCTTGTCCAGAGTATTGTCTTGTCTAGAGTGTTGTCATGTCCAGAGTGTTGTCATGTTCAGAGTATTGTCTTGTCGAGAGTGTTGTCATGTCCAGAGTGTTGTCATGTCCAGAGTGTTGTCATGTCCAGAGTGTTGTCATGTCCAGAGTATTGTCTTGTCCAGAGTATTGTCTTGTTCAGAGTATTGTCTTGTCCAGAGTGTTGTCATGTTCAGAGTATTGTCTTGTTCAGAGCATTGACATGTTCAGAGTGTTGTCTTGTTCAGAGCATTGACATGTTCAGAGTGTTGTCATGTTCAGAGTATTGTCTTGTCCAGAGTGTTGTCATGTTCAGAGTATTGTCTTGTTCAGAGCATTGACATGTTCAGAGTGTTGTCTTGTCCAGAGTGTTGTCATGTTCAGAGCATTGCCATGTTCAGAGTATTGTCTTGTCCAGAGTATTGTCTTGTCCAGAGTGTTGTCATGTTCAGAGTGTTGTCATGTTCAGAGTGTTGTCTTGTCCAGAGTGTTGTCATGTTCGGAGCATTGTCTTGTCCAGAGTGTTGTCATGTTCAGAGTGTTGTCATGTTCAGAGTGTTGTCATGTTCAGAGTATTGTCTTGTCCAGAGTGTTGTCATGTTCAGAGTATTGTCTTGTCAAGAGCATTGACATGTTCAGAGTATTGTCTTGTCCAGAGCATTGCCATGTTCAGACTATTGTCTTGTCCAGAGTGTTGTCATGTTCAGAGTGTTGTCATGTTCAGAGTATTGTCTTGTCCAGAGTGTTGTCATGTTCAGAGTGTTGTCATGTTCAGAGTATTGTCTTGTCCAGAGTGTTGTCATGTTCAGAGTGTTGTCATGTTCAGAGTATTGTCTTGTCCAGAGCATTGACATGTTCAGAGTATTGTCTTGTCCAGAGTGGTGTCATGTTCAGAGTATTGTCTTGTCGAGAGTGTTGCCATGTCCAGAGTATTGTCATGTCCAGAGTATTGTCTTGTCCAGAGTGTTGTCATGTCCAGAGTGTTGTCATGTTCAGAGTATTGTCATGTCGAGAGTGTTGCCATGTCCAGAGTATTGTCATGTCCAGAGTATTGGCTTGTCCAGAGTGTTGTCATGTCCAGAGTATTGTCTTGTCCAGAGTGTTGTCATGTTCAGAGTATTGTCATGTCCAGAGTGTTGTCATGTCCAGAGTGTTGTCATGTCCAGAGTTTTGTCATGTCCAGAGTGTTGTCATGTCCAGAGTATTGTCTTGTCCAGAGTATTGTCTTGTCTAGAGTGTTGTCATGTCCAGAGTGTTGTCATGTTCAGAGTATTGTCTTGTCGAGAGTGTTGTCATGTTCAGAGTATTGTCTTGTCCAGAGTGTTGTCATGTTCAGAGTATTGTCTTGTCCAGAGCATTGCCATGTTCAGAGTATTGTCTTGTCCAGAGTGTTGTCATGTTCAGAGTATTGTCCTGTCCAGAGCATTGACATGTTCAGAGTATTGTCTTGTCCAGAGTGTTGTCATGTTCAGAGTATTGTCTTGTCCAGAGCATTGCCATGTTCAGAGTATTGTCTTGTCCAGAGTGTTGTCATGTTCAGAGTATTGTCTTGTCCAGAGTGTTGTCATGTTCAGAGTATTGTCTTGTCCAGCGTGTTGTCATGTCCAGAGTGTTGTCATGTTCAGAGCATTGTCTTGCCCAGTGTGTTGTCATGTTCAGAGTATTGTCTTGTCCAGAGTGTTGTCATGTTCAGAGTGTTGCCATGTTCAGAGTATTGTCTTGTCCAGAGTGTTGTCATGTTCAGAGTGTTGTCATGTTCAGAGTATTGTCTTGTCCAGAGTGTTGTCATGTTCAGAGTGTTGTCATGTTCAGAGTGTTGTCATGTCCAGAGTGTTGTCATGTTGTTACGGTAGTCCTCCTCCTCTTCAACTGAAAAGGAGGAGTAGTGATGGAACCAAGGCGCAGCGGGTTGTGAACACATAATTTATTTAAAGACAAGACGAAAAAACACGAACTTCACTATAACTAACAAAACAACAAACGGAGTAGACAGACCTGGACGACGAACTTACATTAAACACGAAGAATCCACGAACAGGGAAAATAGACTACACAAAATGACGATGTACAAAAACCAACCGAACAGTCCCGTATGGTGCGACAAACACTGACACAGGAGACAACCACCCACAACGAACACTGTGAAACAACCTACCTAAATATGACTCTCAATTAGAGGAACGCCAAACACCTGCCTCTAATTAAGAGCCATACCAGGCAACCCTTAAACCAACATAGAAACAGAAAACATAGAATGCCCACCCAAACTCACGTCCTGACCAACTAACACATACAACAAACTAACAGAAATAGGTCAGGAACGTGACATAACCCCCCCCCCCTTAAGGTGCAAACTCCGGGCGCACCAGCACAAAGTCTAGGGGAGGGTCTGGGTGGGCATCTGACCACGGTGGTGGCTCAGGCTCAGGGCGAGGTCCCCACCCCACCATAGTTAATCCCAGCTTACATCTCCCCCTACAAATGACCACCCTCATATTACACCCACTTAATCCTTTGGGTAACATCGAGACAAGGGGCAGCACCGGGATAGAGGGATAGCTCAGGACAGAGGGATAGCTCAGGACAGAGGGATAGCTCAGGATAGAGAGGTAGCTCAGGATAGAGAGGTAGCTCATGATAGAGGGGCAACTCCGGACTGAAAGGCAGCTCCGGACAGAGAGACAGCTCTGGACTGAGGGGCAGTTCTGGATAAATAGCCGCTCTGGGCTGAGGGACAGCTCATGACATGCTGACGGCTCTGGACGCTCATGGCTGGCTGACGGCTCTGGACGCTCATGGCTGGCTGACGGCTCTGGACGCTCATGGCTGGCTGACGGCTCTGGACGCTCATGGCTGGCTGACGGCTCTGGACGCTCATGGCTGGCTGACGGCTCTGGACGCTCATGGCTGGCTGACGGCTCTGGACGCTCGTGGCTGGCTGACGGCTCTGGACGCTCATGGCTGGCTGACGGCTCTGGCAGATCCTGTCTGGTTGGCGGCTCTGGCAGATCCTGTCTGGTTGGCGGCTCTGGCAGATCCTGTCTGGTTGGCGGCTCTGGCAGATCCTGTCTGGTTGGCGGCCCTGGCAGATCCTGTCTGGTTGGCGGCCCTGGCAGATCCTGTCTGGTTGGCGGCCCTGGCAGATCCTGTCTGGTTGGCGGCTCTGGCAGATCCTGTCTGGTTGGCGGCTCTGGCAGATCCTGACTGACGAATGGCTCTAGCGGCTCCTGACTGACTAACGGCTCTGACGGCTCGGGACAGACGGGCGGCTCTAATGGCTCGGGACAGACGGATGGCTCAGACGGCGCTGGGGAGATGGATGGCTCAGATGGCGCTGGGGAGACGGGTGGCTCAGATGGCGCTGAGGAGACGGATGGCTCAGATGGCGCTGCGGAGACGGATGGCTCAGATGGCGCTGCGGAGGCGGATGGCTCAGATGGCGCTGCGGAGACGGATGGCTCAGACTGATCCTGTCTGGCGGAAGGCTTTGGCTGCTCCTGTCTGGCGGAAGGCTCTGTAGGCTCATAGCAGACGGGCAGTTCATGCGGCGCTTGGCAGACGGACAGTTCAGGCGCCGTTGGGCAGACGGCAGACTCTGGCCGGCTGAGACGCACTGTAGGCCTGGTGCTAGGTGCCGGAACTGGAGGCACCGGACTGGAGACACGCACTTCAAGCCTAGTGCGGGGAGCAGGGACAGGGCACACTGGATTCTCAAAGCGTACTATATGCCTGGTGCGTGGTACCGGCACTGGTGGCACCGGGCTGAGTGCACGCACATCAGGACGAGTACGGGGAGAAGGAACAGTGTGTACAGGGCTCTAGAAACGCACAGGTGGCTTAGTGCGTGGTGCTGGAACTGGAGGCACCGGAATGGAGACACGCACCATAGAGAGAGTGCATGGAGGAGGAACAGGGCTCTGAAAACGCACTGGAAGCCTGGTGCGTGGTGTAGGCACTGGTGGTACTGGGCTGGGGCGGGGAGGTAGCGCCGGAAATACCGGACCTTGCAGGCGTATTGGCTCCCTTGAACACCGAGCCTGCCCAACCTTACCTGGCTGAATGCTCCCCGTCTCCCGACCAGTGCGGGGCGGTGGAATAACCCGCACCGGGCTATGTAGGCGAACCGGGGACACCATGCGTAAGGCTGGTGCCATGTAAGCCGGCCCAAGGAGACGTACTGGTGGCCAGATATGTAGAGCCGGCTTCATGGCACTTGGCTCAATGCTCAATCTAGCCCTACCAGTGCGGGGAGGTGGAATAACCCGCACCGGGCTATGCACACGTACAGGAGACACTGTGCGCTCTACTGCGTAACACGGCGTCTGCCTGTACTCCCGCTCTCCACGGTTAGCCTGGGAAGTGGGCGCAGGTCTCCTACCTGCCCTTGGCCCACTACCTCTTACCCCCCCCCCCCCCCCCCCCAATAAATTTTTGGGTGGTACTCACAGGCTTTTCGGGCTTCCGTGCTAGACGCGTCCCCTCATAGCGCCGGTTCCCTCCTCCGGTTGCCTCTGCTCTCCTCAGTGCCTCCAGCTGTTCCCATGGGAGGCGATCCCTTCCAGCCAGGATCTCCTCCCATGTGTAGCAACCTTTACCGTCCAAAACATCGTCCCAAGTCCATTCCTCCTTCTTTCGCTGTCCCTTACTCCGATTACACCGCTGCTTGATTCTGGATTGGTGGGTGGTTCTGTTACGGTAGTCCTCCTCCTCTTCAACCGAAAAGGAGGAGTAGTGATGGAACCAAGGCGCAGCGGGTTGTGAACACATAATTTATTTAAAGACAAGACGAAAAAACAGAACTTCACTATAACTAACAAAACAACAAACGGAGTAGACAGACCTGGACGACGAACTTACATTAAACACGAAGAACGCACGAACAGGGAAAATAGACTACACAAAATGACGATGTACAAAAACCAACCGAACAGTCCCGTATGGTGCGACAAACACTGACACAGGAGACAACCACCCACAACGAACACTGTGAAACAACCTACCTAAATATGACTCTCAATTAGAGGAACGCCAAACACCTGCCTCTAATTAAGAGCCATACCAGGCAACCCTTAAACCAACATAGAAACAGAAAACATAGAATTCCCACCCAAACTCACGTCCTGACCAACTAACACATACAACAAACTAACAGAAATAGGTCAGGAACGTGACACATGTTCAGAGTGTTGTCATGTTCAGAGTGTTGTCATGTTCAGAGTGTTGTCATGTTCAGAGTGTTGTCATGTTCAGAGTGTTGTCATGTTCAGAGTGTTGCCATGTTCAGAGTGTTGCCATGTTCAGAGTGTTGTCATGTTCAGAGTATTGTCTTGTCCAGAGTGTTGTCTTGTCCAGAGTGTTGTCATGTTCAGAGTATTGTCTTGTCCAGAGCATTGCCATGTTCAGGGTGTTGTCTTGTCCAGAGTGTTGTCATGTTCAGAGTATTGTCTTGTCCAGAGCATTGCCATGTTCAGAGTATTGTCTTGTTCAGAGTATTGTCATGTTCAGAGTATTGTCTTGTCCAGAGTGTTGTCATGTTCAGAGTATTGTCTTGTCCAGAGTGTTGACATGTTCAGAGTATTGTCGTGTTCAAACACTCTATATTTTTTTTTAATAGATATTCTAAAATGGTTACATATAATAATCTAAAAGGTTACAGGTTACAGATAATCTATATGTGTGATTGTCCATTGGGGTTTTGCTAACATCCCCCTCTCCAGGCTAATCTTATCAGGGACAGGGACCAGGGATCAATAGCATCGACCTTAGAACGCCTCCTGTGAACCCTCCAGACAGGAGTTTGTGTGTCTCTTGGTGATTGTGAACATTTGACACCCGAACAAACCTGTGCCCATCCGTCAGTCAACTAAAAGGTTTTGTTAAAGACAAGGATGTCGGAACGACTGATGGTAAATTATTTTATCTGTATTGTTTCAGCAGTTTCAGGTTTTTCAGTTTCACTTCAAAAGAGTGTCATCGTTGTTTAGCATTAGCAATTCACTCATGGATTTGTGTATAACTTTTTGTATCAAAAGATTGAAAGAGGAGAGAGAGAGATAGAGAGAGACAGTCAGTCACTCAATCAGTTGGTCTGACAGAGAGAAGGACAACGCGTCCCAAGGCTGTTTCTTTAAGCAGTGTGATGAGTGAAGTCAGCCAGGAGTCCCCCCCGTCTCTCTCTCTCTCTCTCTCTCTCTCTCTCTCTCTCTCTCTCCTCTCTCTCTCTCTCTCTCTCTCTCTCTCTCTCTCTCTCTCTCTCTCTCTCTCCTCTCTCTCTCTCTCTCTCTCTCTCTCTCTCTCTCTCTCTCTCCTCTCTCTCTCTCTCTCTCTCTCTCTCTCTCTCTCTCTCTCTCTCTCTCTCTCTCTCTCTAGTCTTCCCTCTCTCTCTGTAGTCTTCCCTCTCTCTCTCTGTAGTCTTCCCTCTCTCTCTCTGTAGTTTTCCCCCCTCTCTCTCTCTCTCTCTCTCTCTCTCTCTCTCTCTCTCTCTCTCTCTCTCTCTCTCTCTCTCTCTCTCTCTCTCTCTCTCTCTCTCTCTCTCTCTCTCTTTCTTTCTCTCTGCCTGCTGCTCCTGTGATTAGCCTCTCCATCTGGCCTCGTTGAATCTGGCCTGAGTGAGCAGCCAGCCAGGCTAGGCAACCGGCCCAGAGCGCCCTGCTAGATGGTTCTCAGAGCTGGAGGTCTTCCCTCCAGTCGGCTTTGTTTGTGGGTGTGTGTGTGTGTGTGTGTGTGTGTGTGTGTGTGTGTGTGTGTGTGTGTGTGTGTGTGTGTGTGTGTGTGTGTGTGTGTGTGTGTGTGTGTGTGTGTGTGTGTGTGTGTGTATGCGTGCGTGTGGGAGCCAACAAGGGCAGTTGGAAGACTATTCCTGCCAGCCCAACACACAGGTTACCAAATATACAAATAGTCAAACTCTATTTGTATTCTGGAGAGTAGGTTATAATACTTTCCTAGAGAGAGCTGCTCTCTCTTGTGTCTTCAGGCCCTAAAAAAGGGCTGCATAAACATTCTACAATGGGCAGACAATAAACATAAACCAAGTGAATCATCTGTATAGGTATGATTGGTAGAGGTATGGTTTATAGGTATTATAGGTAGAGGTAGGGTTTATAGGTATCATAGGTAGAGGTATGGTTTATAGGTATCATAGGTAGAGGTAGGGTTTATAGGCATCATAGGTAGAGGTAGGGTTTATAGGTATCATAGGTAGAGGTATGGTTTATAGGTATCATAGGTAGAGGTATGGTTTATAGGCATCATAGGTAGAGGTAGGGTTTATAGGTATCATAGGTAGAGGTATGGTTTATAGGTATCATAGGTAGAGGTAGGGTTTATAGGTATCATAGGTAGAGGTAGGGTTTATAGGCATCATAGGTAGAGGTAGGGTTTATAGGTATCATAGGTGGAGGTAGGGTTTATAGGTATCATAGGTAGAGGTAGGGTTTATAGGTATCATAGGTAGAGGTAGGGTTTATAGGCATCATAGGTAGAGGTAGGGTTTATAGGTATCATAGGTAGAGGTATGGTTTATAGGCATCATAGGTAGAGGTATGGTTTATAGGTGTAAAGGTTTTCTTCCATAGGTGAAGGAGAGGACCAAAGTGCAGCGCGGCTAGTGTTAAACATGTTTAATACAAGAACAAGTGAACACTACAAACAACAAACAAAATAACAAATGTGCAAAACCGATACAGATCTATCTGGTGCAGAACACAAACACAGAGACAGGTAACAAACACCCACAAAATCCCAACACAAAACAAGCCTCCTATATATGAGTCTCAATCAGAGACAACGACTACCATCTGTCTCTGATTGAGAACCCACACTAGGCTGACATAGAAACAGACAAACTAGACACACAACATAGAATTCCCACCCAGCTCACGTCCTGACCAACTAAACACATACAAAACAACAGAAAACAGGTCAGGAACGTGACAATAGGTATCATAGGTAGAGGTAGGGTTTATAGGTATCATAGGTAGAGGTATGGTTTATAGGTATCATAGGTAGAGGTAGGGTTTATAGGCATCATAGGTAGAGGTAGGGTTTATAGGTATCATAGGTAGAGGTAGGGTTTATAGGCATCATAGGTAGAGGTATGGTTTATAGGTATGAACGCAAGAGAAGTGACAGAATTTCACCTGGTTAATACTGCCTGCTAACCTGGATTTATTTTAGATAAATATGCAGGTTTAAAAAGATATACTTCTGTGTACTGATTTTAAGAGAGGCATTGATGTTTATGGTTAGGTACAGTCGTGCAACAATTGTGCTTTTTTCGCAAATGCGCTTTTGTTAAATTATCCCAATTTGGCGAAGTTGGCTGCCTTTGTTCGGAAGAAATAGTCTTCACACAGTTCGCAACGAGCCAAACTGCTGCATATACCCTGACTCTGTTGCAAGAGAAGTGACACAATTTACCTATTTAAAAGAAATTCATGTTAGCAGGCAATATTAACTAAATATCCAGGTTTAAAAACATATACTTGTGTACTGATTTTCAGAAAGGCATTGATGTTTATGGTTAGGTACACGTTGGAGCAACGACAGTCCTTTTTCGCAAATGCGCACCGCATCGATTATATGCAACGCAGGACACACTAGATAAACTAGTAATACCATCAACCATGTGTAGTTAACTAGTGATTATGATTGATTGATTGATTGATTGATTGTTTTTTATAAGATAAGTTTAATGCTAGCTCGCAACTTACCTTGGCTTCTTACTGCATTCGCGTAACAGGCAGTCTCCTCATGGAGTGCAATGAGAGGCAGGTGGTTAGAGCGTTGAACTAGTTAACTGTATGTTTGCAAGATTGAATCCCCGAGCTGACAAGGTACAAATCTGTCATTCTGCCCCTGAACAAGGCAGTTAACCCACCGTTCCTAGGCCGTCATTGAAAATAAGAATGTGTTCTTAACTGACTTGCCTAGTTAAATAAAGGTGTAAAAATGTATATATTTTTTTTAATCGGCCAAATCGCTGTCCAAAAAATCTGATTGTTATGAAAACTTGAAATCGGCCCTAATTAATCGGCCATTCCGATTAATCGGTCGACCTCTAGTTTAAAGGTATCATAGTTATATGTATGGTTTATAGGTATCATAACTATACGTATGGTTTATAGGTATCATTATAGGTATCATATGGAAAGGTACAGTATGGTTTATAGGTATCATAGGTAAATGTATGGTTTATACGTATCATAACTATACGTATGGTTTATAGTTATCATAGATATACATATGGTTTATACGTATCATAACTATACATATGGTTTATACGTATCATAACTATACATATGGTTTATACGTATCATAACTATACGTTTGGTTTATAGGTATCATAGATATACATATGGTTTATACGTATCATAACTATACATATGGTTTATACGTATCATAACTATACATATGGTTTATACGTATCATAACTATACGTATGGTTTAAAGGTATCATAGGTAGAGGTATGGTTTATAGGTATCATAGGTAGAGGTATGGTTTATAGGTATCATAGGTAGAGGTATGGTTTATAGGTATCATAGGTAGAGGTAGGGTTTATATGTATCATAAGTAGAGGTATGGTTTATAGGTATCATAGATATACATATGGTTTATTCGTATCATAACTATACGCATGGTTTATAGGTATCACAGATACAGTATAGGTATGGGTTATAGGTATCATAACTATGCATATGATTTTAAATCAAGATCTGGTTTTGGTATTTATCATTTAAATGCACGCAGTCTGTTGTCAAAAATTGATGGGGTTAGGATTTGGGCTAAATACTCTGATGCTGATGTAATTGTGTTTTCTGAAACCTGGCTCAGCAAGTCTGTTTTTGATAAGGATATTTGTATAAGTGGTTACAATGTTTATCGCACTGATCGGGTTAAGAAAGGTGGGGGTGTGGCTATATATGTAAAATCTAAATTCCATGTAAGTGTGGCAAAGTCTGAAACTATTTGTAAACAGTTGGAATATCTTGCTTTGAATATTGAGGTTTCAAAGGGCCTCTCTATAACTGTGATTGGCTGTTATAGACCCCCCTCTGCTCTCTATAACTGTGATAGGCTGTTATAGACCCCCCTCTGCTCTCTATAACTGTGATTGGCTGTTATAGACCCCCCTCTGCTCTCTATAACTGTGATTGGCTGTTATAGACCCCCCTCTGCTCTCTATAACTGTGATTGGCTGTTATAGACCCCCCTCTGCTCTCTATAACTGTGATTGGCTGTTATAGACCCCCCTCTGCTCTCTATAACTGTGATTGGCTGTTATAGACCCCCTTCTGCTCTCGGTGATGCATTTTCTTCTTTGACGCACCTTATGTCTAAACTTCTTTACAGTGAAATGATCTTGATTGGTGATCTCAACTGGTGTTGGTTAAAGCCGGTGTCTGATGATTTAAAAATGTTTTGTAATTCTATGAATCTTACCCAGTTGATTAACTCACCCACTCGCCCAAATCTTAAATGCCCAGATAAATCTACAATTTGATATTGACAAATGTTCCACATAAATATTCTGCGGTTAGTGTTTTTTGTAACGATTTAAGTGACCATTGTGCTGTTGTTGCTGTTAGAAATACTAAGGTTCCAAAGACAAACCCACGTTTTATTCGCAAGAGAAATTTGAAGTGTTTTAATGAGCAGGCTTTCTTTCATGATTTGTTTTATTTTGACTGGAGCAAGATTGAGCTTATCCCTGATGTGGAAACTGCCTGGATATTCTTTCATGGTGTTTTTTTCCAAATAGTAAACAAACATGCACCATTCCGCAGGTTCAGGGTTAAAGGGCGGGATAATCCATGGTTTTCTTCTGAGCTGTCTTGTATTATTCACGACCGTAATCTAGCCTGGGCTAAAGCAAGGAAATCATGTACTGATGATTGGCTTATTTTTAGGCAGTTATGAAACAAGTGTTCTTTTCTTCTCAGGAAGGCCAAGTCTGAATATATTATGTCTGTTACCACTGATAACCTGAATGACCCTAGCAAGTATGTTTGGAAGATTATTAAGTCTATGTCTGGTAACAGTAATGTTAATGAATTACCGTCATGTGTATTGAAGGACTCTGTTGCTGTATATGACAAAACTGAAATGCTGAATTGTTTCAATGAGCACTTTGTATCATCTGGTAGGCTGTTTGATTCAGTGTCCTCTGTCTCTGTACAACTCTGTGTGGATGAACCAGTGTCCTCTGTCTCTGTACAACCCCGTGTGGATGAACCAGTGTCCTCTGTCTCTGTACAACCCTGTGTGGATGAACCAGTGAGAGCTGGTCAAACTTTTTTGCTTTTTGCCATTCTCAGTGCAGGTGGTTCATAAAGCCTTGAATCCTTAGATCAAAGAAAGCCTGCAGGTCCTGATCTTTTGGATCCCTGCTTTTTTAAATCTGGCAGCTGATTTCATAGCTGAACCACTTACATATCTGTTCAATCTAACCCTGGAATGTAATGAAATTCCAAAGATCTGGAAATTAGTTTTTGTCCTACAACTTTTAAAAGGGGGAGATCCAACTATTTTAAATAATTACAGGCCAATCTCAAAGCTGTCACTCCTGGTGAAAATACTTGAAACCCTTGTAAGTGAACAGCTAAAAGAGTTTTTATTTACTAAATCTAATTTATCAATGTACCAATCGGGCTTCAGGAAGAAGCATAGCACAATTACAGCAACCATGAAGGTTTTAAATGATATCACTGAAGCCCTTGACAAAAAAACAGCACTGTGTCTCACTTTTTATTGATCTCTCTAAGGCTTTTGATACAGTTGATCATGCTATACTAAGGCAGAGATTGTCGAGTGTAGGTCTTTCAGAGCATGCAGTTGCATGGTTTGCTAACTATCTGTCTGATAGAACTCAGTGCACCCAATTTGATGGGCTTATGTCTGTTAAATTGTCTGTCTTTAATGGTGTGCCCCAAGGCTCTGTACTTGGTCCTCTCTTATTCACTTTTTATAAAAATGATTTAGACAAAAATGTCCAAAATGCGCAACTTCATTTTTATGCTGATGATACTGTTATTTACTGTTGTGCAAAAGCTTACAAAAGCTTTCCAGAACTTGCAAACTGCTTTTTATACTGTTCAACATACGTTGTGTCATATGAAGCTTATCCTCAATACTGACTAAACTAAACTAATGATGTTTTCTAAAGCAAGAAATAGATCTCTGAACCTTTCACCTATTACTACCTGTCAGGGCAAGGAGATTGAGGTTTTAACCTCATAGAAATATTGTCACGTTCCTGACCTTATTTCCTTTGTTCAGTCTTTGTTTAGTTGGTCAGGACGTGCGCTGGGTGGGAATTCTATGTTATGTGTTTCTACGTTTGTACCAGGCTTCCTGTGCGTCTCCAGGGCCCTGTTCCTCCTCCACGCACTCGCCCTGTGGTGCGTGTCTCCAGTCCGGTACCACCAGTTCCGGCACCACGCACCAAGCCTCCTGTCCGTCTCCAGAGCCCTGTGCGCCCTGTTGCTGCTCCCCGCACTAGCCTTGAGGTGCGTGTCCTTAGCCCGGTACCACCAGTTCCGGCACCACGCACCAGGCCTACTGTGCGCCTCAGCCGGCCAGAGTCTGCCGTCTGCCCAACGCCGTCTGCGCTATCCGTCTGCCCAGCGCCGACTGAGCTACCCGTCTGTCAGGAGCTGCCAGAGCCGCCCGCCAGACAGGAGCTGCCAGAGCCGCCCGCCAGCCAGGAGCTGCCAGAGGCGCCCGCCAGCCAGGAGCTGCCAGATCTTATTTCCTTTATTCAGTCTTTGTTTAGTTGGTCAGGACGTGAGCTGGGTGGGCATTCTATGTTATGTGTTTCTATGTTTGGTTTAGGGTTGTCTGATTTGCCTGATATGGTTCTCAATCAGAGGCAGGTGTTTTACGTTGTCTCTGATTGGGAACCATATTTAGGAATGCTGTTCTCACTGTTTGTTTGTGGGTGATTGTTCCTGTTCGTGCGTTCATTGTTTTTCATTGTTCATTTGTTCAGGACTGTAGCGTCGTTGGTTTCGGTTTTGTTTATTGTTATGTTCGTCTAGAAAAGTATTCAAATAAATAAGATACATACCACGCTGCATATTGGTCTGATCCTTGCTCCTCCTCAGACGAGGAGGATTACGACGATCGTTACAAATATCTTGGAATTTTAATTGATGACGGCCTCTCTTTTAAATTGCATATTCAACAACTTACAAAAAATTGAAGCTGAAATTGGGATTTTATTTTAAGAATAAGCCCTGTTTTTCTTTTGAAGCCAGAAGGAGACTACATTTATGCGTTTACTAGACTATGGGGATATTTTATATATGAATGATTCCGCTCAGTGTTTGAGATCAATTGACACCCTTTACCATGGCACTTTGAGATTTATTTTAAACTGCAAAACCCTTACGCACCACTGCACTTTGTATACCAGGGTTGGCTGGCCTTCTCTAGTCACTCGTAGGCTCAGTCACTGGTGTACTTTTATTTACAAAGCCATTTTGGATTTACTACCTTTTTATTTGGGCATTTTTATTGTTCAGAAATGTGGTGGGTACTCTCTTCGATCGCTGGACTTTATCCTGCTAACTAGTCACGGTTCGTTGTTCGTTTCTTGTTTTGTTTAAAGTTTCACGTTTTATAAATTATGTGGAACTCAACATCCGCTGCGCCTTCGTCCTTCTCTACAAACGAACGTGAAAAATTTGCGGATTTTGATTTTGTTATACTCTTGTGAATTCTATGGTTTTTATTAGATTACTTGTAGTTTTTCATGTTGTTTGTCTGTAATTTTTGTAATGACTTGGTGCTGCCTATCTTGGCCAGGACGCTCTTGAAAAATAGATTTTACATCTCAATGAGCCCTTCCTTGTTAAATAAAATAAATAAATATGTATCATAACTATATGTATGGTGTATAGGTATCATAGGTACAGTATAGGTATGGTTTATATGTATCATAACTATACGTATGGTGTATAGGTATCATAGGGACAGTATAGGTATGGTTTATACGTATCATAACTATACGTATGTTTTATAGGTATCATAGGTACAGTATAGGTATGGTTTATACGTATCATAACTATACGTATGGTGTATAGGTATCATTTTTATTTATTTATTTTTTATTTCACCTTTATTTAACCAGGTAGGCAAATTGAGAACACGTTCTCATTTACAATTGCGACCTGGCCAAGATAAAGCAAAGCAGTTCGACACATACAACAACACATAGTTACACATGGAGTAAAACAAACATACAGTCAATAATACAGTGAAAAATAAGTCTATATACAATATGAGCAAGTGAGGTGAGATAATGGAGGTGAAGGCAAACAAAATATATATATAAATAAATAAAAATATAAAAAGGCCATGGTGGCGAAGTAAATACAATATAGCAAGTAAAAAATAAAAAATAAAATAAAAAAAAGTAGAGATAGTAGAGATAGAAAAAGTAGAGATAGAAATAATGGGGTGCAAAGGAGCAAAATAAATAAATAAATAAATACAGTAGGTAAAGAGGTAGTTGTTTGGGCTAAATTATAGATGGGCTATGTACAGGTGCAGTAATCTATGAGCTGCTCTGACAGCTGGTGCTTAAAGCTAGTGAGGGAGATAAGTGTTTCCAGTTTCAGAGATTTTTGTAGTTCGTTCCAGTCATTGGCAGCAGAGAACTGGAAGGAGAGGCGGCCAAAGGAAGAATTGGTTTTGGGGGTGACCAGAGAGATATATCTGCTGGAGCACGTGCTACAGGTAGGTGCTGCTATGGTGACCAGCGAGCTGAGATAAGGGGGGACTTTACCTAGCAGGGTCTTGTAGATGACCTGCAGCCAGTGGGTTTGGCGACGAGTATGAAGCGAGGGCCAGCCAACGAGAGTGTACAGGTCGCAGTGGTGGGTAGTATATGGGGCTTTGGTGACAAAACGGATGGCACTGTGATAGACTGCATCCAATTTATTGAGTAGGGTTTTGGAGGCTATTTTGTAAATGACATCACCGAAGTCGAGGATTGGTAGGATGGTCAGTTTTACAAGGGTATGTTTGGCAGCATGAGTGAAGGATGCTTTGTTGCGGAATAGGAAGCCAATTCTAGATTTAACTTTGGATTGGAGATGTTTGATGTGAGTCTGGAAGGAGAGTTTACAGTCTAACCAGACACCTAGGTATTTGTAGTTGTCCACATATTCTAAGTCAGAGCCGTCCAGAGTAGTGATGTTGGACAGGCGGGCAGGTGCAGGCAGCGATCGGTTGAAGAGCATGCATTTAGTTTTACTTGTATTTAAGAGCAAATGGAGGCCACGGAAGGAGAGTTGTATGGCATTGAAGCTCGCCTGGAGGGTTGTTAACACAGTGTCAAAAGAAGGGCCAGAAGTATACAGAATAGTGTCGTCTGCGTAGAGGTGGATCAGAGACTCACCAGCAGCAAGAGCGACATCATTGATGTATACAGAGAAGAGAGTCGGTCCAAGAATTGAACCCTGTGGCACCCCCATAGAGACTGCCAGAGGCCCGGACAACAGACCCTCGGATTTGACACACTGAACTCGATCAGAGAAGTAGTTGGTGAACCAGGCGAGGCAATCATTAGAGAAACCAAGGCTGTCGAGTCTGCCGATGAGGATGTGGTGATTGACAGAGTCAAAAGCCTTGGCCAGGTCAATGAATACGGCTGCACAGTATTGTTTCCTATCGATGGCGGTTAAGATATCGTTTATGACCTTGAGCGTGGCTGAGGTGGGACAGTATAGGTATGGTTTATATGTATCAGAACTATACGTATGGTTTATAGGTATCATAGGTACAGTATAGGTATGGTTTATACGTATCATAACTATACGTATGGTTTATAGGTATCATAGGTACAGTATAGGTATGGTTTATACGTATCATAACTATACGTATGGTGTATAGGTATCATAGGGACAGTATAGGTATGGTTTATATGTATCAGAACTATACGTATGGTTTATAGGTATCATAGGGACAGTATAGGTATGGTTTATACGTATCATAACTATACGTATGGTGTATAGGTATCATAGGTACAGTATAGGTATGGTTTATAGGTATCATAGGGACAGTATAGGTATGGTTTATATGTATCATAACTATACGTATGGTTTATAGGTATCATAGGGACAGTATAGGTATGGTTTATATGTATCATAACTATACGTATGGTTTATAGGTATCATAGGGACAGTATAGGTATGGTTTATATGTATCATAACTATACGTATGGTTTATAGGTATCATAGGGACAGTATAGGTATGGTTTATACGTATCATAACTATACGTATGGTTTATAGGTATCATAGGGACAGTATAGGTATGGTTTATATGTATCATAACTATACGTATGGTTTATTTTATTTTTATTTTTATTTCACCTTTATTTAACCAGGTAGGCAAGTTGAGAACAAGTTCTCGTTTACAATTGCGACTTGGCCAAGATAAAGCAAAGCAGTTCGACACATACAACAACACAGAGTTACACATGGAGTAAAACAAACATACAGTCAATAATACAGTAGAAAAATAAGTCTACATACAATGTGAGCAAATGAGGTGAGATAAGGGAGGTAAAGGCAAAAAAAAGGCCATGGTTGCGGAGTAAATACAATATAGCAAGTAAAACACTGGAATGGTAGATTTGCAGTGGAAGAATGGTTTATAGGTATCATAGGTACAGTATAGGTATGGTTTATATGTATCATAACTATACATATGGTTTATACGTATCAATACTATACATATGGTGTATAGGTATCATAGGTACAGTATAGGTATGGTTTATACGTATCATAACTATACATATGGTGTATAGGTATCATAGGTACAGTATAGGTATGGTTTATATGTATCAGAACTATACGTATGGTTTATAGGTATCATAGATATTCATATGGTTTGTAGGTATCATAGATATACGTATGGTTTATAGGTATCATAGATATACATATGGTTTGTAGGTATCATAGATATACATATGGTTTATAGGTATCATAGATATACATATGGTTTATAGGTATCATAGATATACATATGGTTTATAGGTATCATAGATATACCTATGGTTTATAGGTATCATAGATATACATATGGTTTATAGGTATCATAGATATACATATGGTTTATAGGTATCATAGATATACATATGGTTTGTAGGTATCATAGATATACATATGGTTTGTAGGTATCATAACTACAGTATACACATGGTTTATAGGTATCATATGCATATGTATGGTTTAAAGGTATCATATGCATTCGTATGGTTTATAAGTATCATATGCATTCGTATGGTTTATAAGTATCATATGCATTCGTATGGTTTAAAGGTATCATATGCATTCGTATGGTTTATAAGTATCATATGCATTCGTATGGTTTATAAGTATCACATGCATTCGTATGGTTTAAAGGTATCATATGCATTCGTATGGTTAATAAGTATCATATGCATTCGTATTGTTTATAAGTATCATAGGTAAATGTATAGCTTATAAGTATCATAGTTAAAGGTATGGTTTATATGTATCAAATCAAATTGTATTTGTCACGTGTCGAATACAACAGGTGTAGGTAGACCTTACAGTGAAATGCTTACTTACAAGCCCTTAACCAACAATGCATTTTTTTTTAAATACCTAAAAAATATATATAAAAAAAAAAGTAACAAATAATTAAAGAGCAGTAGTAAAATAACAATAGTGAGGCTATATACTGAGGGTACCGGTACAGAGTCAATGTGTGGGGGCACCGGTTAGTCGAGGTAATTGAGGTGTCATAAGTAAAGGTATGGTTTCTAGTTATCATAGGTATACGTATTGTTTATAGGTATCATAGGTGGAGGTATGGTTTATAGGTATTATAGATATACCTATGGTTTATAGGCATCATAGATATATCTATGGTTTATAGGTATCATAGATATACCTATGGTTTATAGGTATCATAGATATGCGTGTGGTTTGGTCACATAAAAGAAAACAAACAAAAAACAGTTGTGATACAGTTACATGTCCACTGCCATTCAGTAGCATCCAACTGTATCCTTTCAGAGCCCAAAATGCACATGTTTTCTAGCTCAGCTTAACAATCAGCCCCCTTGTTACCAGAGGGACTCGCAATTTGCCCAATCATGGTCTTGATGAATTAAATCAGGTAGAACCAGAGGTGGGCAGGCTGATCACTCATTTCTTCAGGCAGGGTCTAACACAGCCCTCCTCCCCATCCACATGCAGCCTAGGTCGGATACGTTTCATGGTGCGTGTGGGCCATATGGTGGTGCTGGTGCTATCTGTCAGATCATGACTCTATACATGGCCGTAGTTTGTTTAGGAACGGGGAGTGCACAACAGTGGCAGAAATGGGAATGACGTTTATCCTTTAAATACGGTAATCTGACTTCCCTGACTGCTGCCCCTGGGCTTCTCAGAGTCTCTGGAGATATGAGGCTTAACTACACACAGCTACAAACAGCAACACATATAGTAGCAACACACAGCTATGGTATATTTATTTTTATTTGACCTTTATTTAACCAGGAAAAGCCCATTGAGACCCAGAGTCTCTTTTACAAGGGAGACCTGGCCAAGAAGGCAGCAACAATCAATACATTACAGAATTAAAACATACACCAATACAATACCACAACATGATCCTGCCTAAAAAAAGCATTTACACTCCTTAACAGTGTTTCCCATCAAAATGTTAAATTAATTCAGTGGCACTAACATATCTAGATGAAGCATGGATTGTAAGACGAGAAGGCAGTGGCCTAATACTGGGGACTTTAAGTGCAACCAGCTAGCAGACCCGGTATGGTAACTGCTGGTGGTGAAGGAGACCAGGCTACAGAGGTAAAGAGGGAGTTTACCCAAAAGGGCTTTGTAGATGAACACATACAAAGGTAGCTTTCTGTACATATAAAGTGTGGTCCAACCTACCAATTGTTACAAGGTGCAATGGTGGTTACCAAGTGATTTGGCGTTTGTAATAAAGCGCAAGGATGCTTGACAAACAGAGTCCAGTCTCTGTAAGACGGAGGAGGCTGCATGCATATATAACAAGTCACCATAATTAATTACAGAGAGAAAAGTGGCCTGAACAAACTTATTTTTAGCCATAAGCGGGAAGCAAGCCTATTTACAAAATGAAAAACCCAATTTCAATTTAAGCTTCCTCACAAGCTTATCCATGAAGGACAACTTGTCACCCAACCATATACCTAGGTATTTGTAGGATGACACTTTTACAATGGATAAGCCACCAGATGTGACAATGCTAACCTTCTCTGGCTGAGTGCGAGCTCTGGTAAAGGTCACAAATTTAGTTTTTTGTACATTCAAGACCAGTTTGAGACCATAAAGGGAGGCCTGCAGTGATGAAAGCAGTCTGGAGCTCTTCAACAGCCTGAACCAGAGAAGGAGCACACAAATATATGACTGTGTCATCTGCATATAGATACAACTTTGCTGGTTGCATCCCATTTCCAAAATCATTAATAAAAATTGAGAACAACACAGGAGCTAAAACGGAACCCTGGGGCACACCTCTATTAATCTCAAGAAAGCTAGACTTGTGATTGTCAGTATATACACATTGTGTTCTGTCAGAAAGAGTTCCTGAACCAATTTACTGCCCCTTCACTGAGACCAATATTTCTGAGTCTAGCTAGCAACAATTCATGGTCAACTGAATCAAATGCCTTTGATAAATCAACAAACAGAGCAGCACAATGTTAATTTTTTCTCAAGTCCTTAATGATGTTGTTTGCCACTGCCATGGCTGCAGGTGTGGTGCTGTGCCCCGATCTAAAGCCAGACTGAACCCTGCTTAGTATGTTCTTTTTTTTTTTTTAACTGTGAGTTCACTAGTGATTCATAAACTTTGGCCAGGATAGGGAGATAGGAGATCTGAGGGATCTCACCCTTTAGTAGAGGGAAGACATAAGCTGATGCTGGGTATGGAATTGGTCAAGAGACTCAAGTTGAAAATGTGAGCAACAGGTTCAGTAATAATACCTGCTGCTATCTTTAAGAGGTAGGAGTCCAGGTTGTCTGGACCTGCAGACTTTTTAGTGTCTATTGCCTTTAGTGCTTTATAGACCTCAGCATAAGAAACAGGCTCAAAGATCAAATGGTTCACATGAGGGCCTATATCATAGTTTACTGCAACAGAGCTGACATTAGAGGCCTGGGCCCAAAAACTGAACGGCTTTCTCATTCACTTCATTTAACTCTATAATTACATGGTCAGGAGAGGATACATCAGAACCTGACACTGATTTGATTATCTTCTAGAACTTGGTAGGTCTGTTTAGGTTCTCTGTAACTGCATTTAGATAGACATCTGATTTGGACTTCCTGATCAATCCTGTGCGTTTGTTTCTTAGCGCCCTGAAGGAGGCCAGGTCAACAGGAGAATTTGTATGTCTAGCTTGAGCCCAAGAGACATTTCTCCTCCCACTGATTCTACATATTTTCACAGGGGCATGCTTATCACAAATGGACACAAATTTCATATAAAAATTGTCCCAAGCAGTGTCAACATCGGGAATCAGACTTACTCTGTCAATATTATGGTACAGATCATGTAAGAAAGCTTGCTCATCAAACTGTTTTAAAAATATAACGGGATTTGGATTTTGTCATTTTTGTATTTCTAACACAAGCAATTGCACAGTGATCACTGACATCATTACAGAATATCCCAGTCCATGTGTATTTGTGAGGGGTATTCGTTCGAATAATGTCCAATAGCTTTGATTTGTTAGGTGCTCTGGGATTTCGGTCTTGTAGGCGCATTAACCTGTCTGGCACCGGGTTCCGCTAGCGGAACTCCTCCCACATTCCACTGAAAAGGCAGAGTGCGAAATTCAAAAGATATTTTTTAGAAATATTTAACTTTCACACATTAACAAGTCCAATACAGCAAATGAAAGATACACATCTTGTGAATCCAGTCAACATGTCCGATTTTTAAAATGTTTTACAGCGAAAACACCACATATATTTATGTTAGCTCACCACCAAATACAAAAAAGGACAGACATTTTTCACAGCACAGGTAGCATGCACAAAGCCAACCTAACTAACCAAGAACCAACCAAACTAACCAAGAAACAACTTCATCAGATGACAGTCTTATAACATGTTATACAATAAATCTGATTTTGTTCGAAAAATGTGCATATTTGAGGTATAAATCAGTTTTACATTGCAGCTACCATCACAGCTACCGTCAGAAATAGAAACGAAGCAGCCAGAGTAATTACAGACACCAACGTCAAATACCTAAATACTCATCATAAAACATTTCTGAAAAATCGATGGTGTACAGCAAGTTAAAGACAAACATCTTGTGAATCCAGCCAATATTTCCGATTTTTTAAGTGTTTTACAGCGAAAACACAATATAGCATTATATTAGCTTACTACAATAGCCTACCACACTACCGCATTCATTCATCAAGGCACGTTAGCGATAGCAATAGGCACGTTAGCGATAGGGAATAAACCAGCAAAAGATACTAATTTTCACTAACCTTCATAAACCTTCATCAGATGACAGTCCTATAACATCAGGTTATACATACACTTATGTTTTGTTCGAAAGTGTGCATATTTAGAGCTGAAATCAGTGGTTATACATTGTGCTAACGTAGCATATTTTTCCCAGAATGCGCGGATATTTTTATGACACTCAACTATTCTGACCAAATAACTATTCATAAACGTTACTAGAAAATACATGTTGTATAGGAAATGATAGATACATTAGTTCTTAATGCAATCGCCATGTTAGAATTCTAAAAATACCTTCATTACGACATCCAGCTTAGTTATTGCGAGAGAGTACCCAAAATCTGGGCGCAAACGACTAGTTCACATGTTCGACAGATATATGAAATAGCATCATAAAATGGGTCCTACTTTTGATGATCTTTCATCAGAATGTTGTACAAGGGGTCCTTTGTCCAGACCAATCGTTGTTTGGTTTTAGAATGTCCTCTTCTCCAGTCAATTAGCACGGAAAGCTAGCAAAGTAGCGCGAAGCTCTCCTTCCTGAACAAAGGCACACAACGCAACACGCCTAACGTCCCGAAGAAATTTCAATAATCGAATAAAACTATATTGAAAAAACATACTTTACGATGATATTGCCACATGTATCAAATAAAATCAAAGCCGGAGATATTAGTAGTCTATAACGGCAGCTTTTCAGAAGGCAAAACCAGGTCCCTTCACACGCTCTCCAGAAAACAGGAAACTGGTGACACGTCATGCCGAGAGCTTTTATTTGACCCCAGATCAAGTTATACACTCCATTTCTTCTCTCACTGCCTGTCGACATCTAGTGGAAGACGTATGAAGTGCATGTATACTGATATATATGAAGCCCATTTATAGGCAGGCCCTAGAACAGAGCATCGATTTCAGATTTTCCACTTCCTGTCAGGAAGTTTGCTGCAAAAGGAGTTCTGTTTTACTCACAGATATAATTCAAACGGTTTTAGAAACTAGAGAGTGTTTTCTATCCAATAGTAATAATAATATAATAATAATAATAATAATAATAATAATAATAATAATATGCATATTGTACGAGCAAGAATTGAGTACGAGGCCGTTTAAATTGGGAACGATTTTCCCCCAAAGTGAAAACAGCGCCCTCTGTCCTCCTAATTAGTTGCATGAGATTCAGAGTTACACAGTTCTTATCTACCAAAATAATGAATTCAGAGTCATTTAGCTTGTGCAGACCATCAGAAAGAGAGTTAAGTGCGTCTCCCGAAGCCGAGGGCGGTCTGTAGCAGCTGACTACAGTGATGTGGGAGTCCTTATATACGTTCACTTTACCACAACGGTTCAAAATGTTTTTGGCTTTGGTAATGGAGAGAATTTCAGAGGTGTTAAACTCGAATTTCACATAAATAGCAATCCCTCCTCCTTTACTCATTTGATCCATTCTAAAAACTGGGTACCCGTAAATAGAAATTGAGTTATTTGACACAGATTTCTTTAGCCAACTTTCTAATAAAACCATTATGTCAGCATTTGTCGTATTGGCCCATATTCTAATAATGTCTATCTTTGGAAATAGAATTCTGACATTACCATGCAAGAGGCCAAAACTTGCTCTGTTTTTAAAATCATAGGGAGTAGGTAGAGATTACATGGTATCTACCGGCCCAGGGTTTGGTCGCACATTACCAGAGATCAACAATAAAAGCATAACAAGCATAACAATAACAATCTCAGTTGCACAATGCCTGAGAACTTGGCAGAGCCAGCACCATTATCAATAAAACAAGCTGTCTTTCGACACAGAAAAAAAGTAATTCAAGAGTTTGAGATTTTGGAAGTATGCCATCAAATGTAGGCCCACTTGCGTTTGAGAGTGGAACAAATGTAGGTGCAGAGAGAGACCAAGTTCCTGGTGGTATTGACATGATGGTCTCGTCAGAGTGTCTGGAGATTGTAGGGTATAAGGCAAAGATAATTCACTCACCTATTGATCATTCAGTCTATTTAATCCAGGATAGCATTGAGTAAAGAGCAGGCACAATAACAGATACATAATGGCGGTTTTAAGAGGTCTTTCAGCACAGGTGTGCAATGACTAGTAGACGTTGTGTAGAACAATTTAGATTTTCCCATGGCACACAGTGCATCAGGTTTTCCAGTCTGGCAACCGCTTCTCCGCTCCTAGCCTTCAGTGCGCACCTGCGCTCATGCAGGCCTTGTGTGCAGACTGATGCTCCTGACTCAGCGCTTTGACTCCAAAAAGGTGTAGTTTACAAGCGGCCCAAGGATAAAAAAAGGCCTTCTCAATCAGAAATCTTTGTACAAGCAAATTTTATAGTAGAGACTGAGATCTAAACTAATAGTTATATACAGCATTCACATCAAAAGTTTTTGCTTCTGTGAACAGGATAATTTAGAAGCTACACACAGCTATGGTATCTTTAGTAGCATCACTGTCACGTTCCTGACCTGTTTTCTGTTGTTTTGTATGTGTTTAGTTGGTCAGGACGTGAGCTGGGTGGGAATTCTATGTTGTGTGTCTAGTTTGTCTGTTTCTATGTCAGCCTAGTGTGGGTTCTCAATCAGAGGCAGATGGTAGTCGTTGTCTCTGATTGAGACTCATATATAGGAGGCTTGTTTTGTGTTGGGATTTTGTGGGTGTTTGTTTCCTGTCTCTGTGTTTGTTCTGCACCAGATAGGACTGTCTCGGTTTTCACTGTTTGTTATTTTGTTTGTTGTTTGTAGTGTTCACTTGTAATTATATGAAACATGTTGAGCACTGGCTACGCTGCATTTTGGTCCTCTCTTTCACCCCAGGAACAAAGCCGTTACAGAAACACCCACCAAACCCGGACCAAGCAGCGTGGCAACGGGCAGCAGCAACAGCAGCAGCAGTACAAGGAGGAATGGACATGGGAGGAGATTCTGGACGGAGAGGGACCCTGGGCAGAGAAAGAGGAGTGTCGCCGTCCCAAAGCGGAGCTGGAGGCATCAAAAGCGGAGAGGCGGCATTATGAGGCGCTTGCAAGGCAGAGTGGCTGGAAACCCGAGAGGCTCACCCAAAAAATTGTGTGGCGAAGCCGGGTTGGATACCTGAGCCAACTCCCCGGGCTTACCGTGGAGTGAGAGGGCGTCGTACTGGTCAGACACCGTGTTATGCGGTAAAGCCCAGTGCGGGCTATTCCACCTTGCCGCACTGGGAGGGCTAGATTGGGCATCGAGCTGGATGTCATGAAGCCGGCCCAACGTATCTGGCCTCCAGTACGTCTCCTCGGGCCGGCGTACATGGCACCAGCCTTACAGGTGGTGTCCCCGGTTCGCCTGCATAGCCCAGTGCGGGTTGTTCCACCTCGCCGCACTGGCAGGGCTACGGGGACCATTCAACCTGGTAAGGTTGGAGAGGCTCGGTGCTCAAGAGCGCGTGTCCTCCTTCACGGTCCGGTATATCCGGCGCCACTTTCCCGCCCCAGCCCAGTACCACTAGTGCCTACACCACGCACCAGCCTTCCAGTGCATCGCCAGAGCCCTGTTCCTCCTCCCCGCACTCGCCCTGAGGTGCGTGCCCTCAGCCCGGTACCTCCAGTTCCGGCACCACGCATCAGGCCTATAGTGCGTCTCAGCCGGCCAGAGTCTGCCGTCTGCCCAGCGGTGCCTGAACTGCCCGTCTGCCCAGCGGCGCCTGAACTGCCCGTCTGCCCAACGCCGTCTGAACTGTCCGTCTGCCCAGCGCCGTCTGAGCCATCCGTCTGCCCAGCGCCATCTGAGCCGTCCGTCTGCCCAGCGCCGTCTGAGTCGTCCGTCTGCCCAGCGCCGTCTGAGCCATCCGTCTGCCCAGCGCCGTCTGAGCCATCCGTCTGCCCAGTGCCGTCTGAGCCATCCGTCTGCCCAGCGCCGTCTGAGCCATCCGTCTGCCCAGTGCCGTCTGAGCCATCTGTCTGCCCAGCGCCATCTGAGCCATCTGTCTGCCCAGCGCCATCTGAGCCATCTGTCTGCCCAGCGCCATCTGAGTCATCCGTCTGCCACGAGCCATTAGAGCCGCCCGTCTGTCCCGAGCCATTAGAGCCGTCCGTCAGTCAGGAGCTGCCAGAGCCGTCCGTCAGTCAGGACCTGCCAGAGCCGCCAGCCAGTCAGGAGCTGCCAGAGCCGCCAGCCAGTCAGGAGCTGCCAGAGCCGCCAGCCAGTCAGGAGCTGCCAGAGCCGCCAGCCAGTCAGGAGCTGCCAGAGCCGCCAGCCAGTCAGGAGCTGCCAGAGCCGCCAGCCAGTCAGGAGCTGCCAGAGACGCCAGCCAGCCAGGAGCTGCCAGAGACGCCAGCCAGCCAGGAGCTGCCAGAGACGCCAGCCAGTCAGGAGCTGCCAGAGACGCCAGCCAGTCAGGAGCTGCCAGAGACGCCAGCCAGTCAGGAGCTGCCAGAGACGCCAGCCAGTCAGGAGCTGCCAGAGACGCCAGCCAGTCAGGAGCTGCCAGAGACGCCAGCCAGTCAGGAGCTGCCAGAGACGCCAGCCAGTCAGGAGCTGCCAGAGACGCCAGCCAGTCAGGAGCTGCCAGAGACGCCAGCCAGTCAGGAGCTGCCAGAGACGCCAGCCAGTCAGGAGCTGCCAGAGACGCCAGCCAGTCAGGAGCTGCCAGAGACGCCAGCCAGTCAGGAGCTGCCAGAGACGCCAGCCAGTCAGGAGCTGCCAGAGACGCCAGCCAGTCAGGAGCTGCCAGAGACGCCAGCCAGTCAGGAGCTGCCAGAGACGCCCTACATTCATGAGCTGCCCTCCAGTCATGAGCTGCCCTCCAGTCATGAGCTGCCCTCCAGTCATGAGCTGCCCTCCAGTCATGAGCTGCCCTCCAGTCATGAGCTGCCCTCCAGTCATGAGCTGCCCTCCAGTCATGAGCTGCCCTCCAGTCATGAGCTGCCCTCCAGTCCGGAGCTGCCACTCAGTCCGGAGCTGCCACTCAGTCCGGAGCTGCCACTCAGTCCGGAGCTGCCACTCAGTCCGGAGCTGCCACTCAGTCCGGAGCTGCCACTCAGTCCGGAGCTGCCACTCAGTCCGGAGCTGCCACTCAGTCCGGAGCTGCCACTAGTCCGGAGTTGCCCCTCTGTCCTGAGCTACCTCTCTGTCCTGAGCTACCTCTCTGTCCTGAGCTACCTCTCTGTCCTGGGCTACCTCTTTGTCCTGAGCTACCTCTTTGTCCTGAACTACCTCTCTGTCCTGAGTTGTCTCCTCTATTGTAGAGGGGAGTTGGTGAAGGTTCCTGGACCATGGTCGGGGGCGAGGGTCGCCACTCAAGGGACGCTAAGGAGGTGGACAAAGACAATGGTGGAGTGGTGCCCTCGTCCACCGCCTGAGCCGCCACCGCAGACAGATGCCCACCCAGACCCTCCCCTTGAGTTTTAGGAGTGCGCCCGGAGTTCGCACCTTGAGGGGGGGGGGTCTGTCACGTTCTTGACCTGTTTTCTGTTGTTTTGTATGTGTTTAGTTGGTCAGGACGTGAGCTGGGTGGGAATTCTATGTTGTGTGTCTAGTTTGTTTGTTTCTATGTCAGCCTAGTGTGGGTTCTCAATCAGAGGCAGATGGTAGTCGTTGTCTCTGATTGAGACTCATATATAGGAGGCTTGTTTTGTGTTGGGATTTTGTGGGTGTTTGTTTCCTGTCTCTGTGTTTGTTCTGCACCCGATAGGACTGTCTCGGTTTTCACTGTTTGTTATTTTGTTTGTTGTTTGTAGTGTTCACTTGTAATTATATTAAACATGTTGAGCACTGGCTACGCTGCATTTTGGTCCTCTCTTTCACCCCAGGAAGAAAGCCGTTACAATCGGCGTCTAGACATCCGGTTTGGAGCGAGCGGTCGCATTTGCATTCGCTCTGCAGGTAGTATAACTATTTCATTACATTTCATTATAGTACAACGGTTTAATTTGTCTAACCTTAGCAATTTCTTCTTAGCTAGCTACTTAGCCGTCTGTGTATAAAAGATAATTGCGTAATTATCGTATTTCGTCGCCTATCGTAGTCCACACTGCTATCTGCCCAGCAGCTAGCAAACGTCCACCGTCTACCGAATAGTAGTATAACTTTTCATTACATTTCATTATAGTACAACGGTCTGATTTTCATTTTCATTACAGTACAACGGTTTGATTTGTTTGATCTTAGCTAGCTACATAGCCGTCTTTGCATCAAACATAATTGTGTAGTTATTGAGGTTCGCCAGCCAGCTATTTTCGCCCTAACGTAACGCAACGTAGCCAACACTGCTAGCTAGCCAGCTTGCCACCGAATAGCAGCATTGTAGAAACGAGTGCATTACAACGGAACGACTTCATCAGTGTAGTGTTGGCTGACTACACAGTTGTCTTTGCTATCTTTGATTTGTATTTGTTCGATCTTAGCTAGCTACTTAGCTGGCTACATAGCCGTCTTTGTATCGGTGATAATTGTGTAGTTATCAAGGTTCGCTGAGGTTCGCTAGCCAGGTATTCTCGCCCTAACGTAACGTAACGTAGTCAACCCTGCTAGCTAGCCAGCTAGCCACCGATTAGCAGCACTGTAGAAACGATTACATTACAACGGAACGACTTGACTTGTGTAGTGTTAGCTAGCTACATAGTTTTCTTTGCTATCTTTGTATCTAAGATAATTGTGTAGCTTTGAGTAATTATCGGTTAGCTAGCCAGCTATTTTTCGCCTGCCGCGCTGCCGTCCTCCTACCTAGCCAACACTGCTAGCTAGCCAACTTCTACCGAATAGCAGCACTGTAGAAACTTACATTACAACGGAACGACTTGATTAGCGTAGTGTTAGCTAGTTGTCTTTGCTGTCCTTGTATCCATGGAAATTGTGTAGTTTAGAGAAATTTAGTGAAATTGTCGAGGTTACCTAGCCAGCTTCACTTTCAACAACGTAGCCACTGCTAGCCAGGCTACTTCACCAGCCAGCAGTACTATATCATTTTAGTCAATAAGATCTTGTATTTTATTTTTATTTTTTTGCAACGTAAGCTTAACTTTCTGAACATTCGAGACGTGTAGCCCACTTGTCATTCTAATCTCCTTTGCATTAGCGTAGCCTCTTCTGTAGCCTGTCAACTATGTGTCTGTCTATCCCTGTTCTCTCCTCTCTGCACAGACCATACAAACGCTTCACACCGCGTGGCCGCGCCCACCCTAACCTGGTGGTCCCAGCCCGCACGACCCACGTGGAGTTCCAGGTCTCCGGTAGCCTCTGGAACTGCCGATCTGCGGCCAACAAGGCAGAGCTCATCTCAGCCTATGCGTCCCTCCAGTCCCTCGACTTCTTGGCACTGACGGAAACATGGCTCACCACAGATAACACTGCTACTCCTACTGCTCTCTCTTCGTCTGCCCACGTGTTCTCGCACACCCCGAGACCTTCTGGTCAGCGGGGTGGTGGCACCGGGATCCTCATCTCTCCCAAGTGGTCATTCTCTCTTTCTCCCCTTACCCATCTGTCTATCGCCTCCTTTGAATTCCATGCTGTCACAGTTACCAGCCCTTTCAAGCTTAACATCCTTATCATTTATCGCCCTCCAGGTTCCCTTGGAGAGTTCATCAATGAGCTTGATGCCTTGATAAGCTCCTTTCCTGAGGACGGCTCACCTCTCACAGTTCTGGGTGACTTTAACCTCCCCATGTCTACCTTTGACTCATTCCTCTCTGCCTCCTTCTTTCCACTCCTCTCCTCTTTTGACCTCACCCTCTCACCTTCCCCCCCTACTCACAAGGCAGGCAATACGCTTGACCTCATCTTTACTAGATGCTGTTCTTCCACTAACCTCATTGCAACTCCCCTCCAAGTCTCCGACCACTACCTTGTATCCTTTTCCCTCTCGCTCTCATCCAACACTTCCCACACTGCCCCTACTCGGATGGTATCGCGCCGTCCCAACCTCCGCTCTCTCTCCCCCGCTACTCTCTCCTCTTCCATCCTATCATCTCTTCCCTCTGCCCAAACCTTCTCCAACCTATCTCCTGATTCTGCCTCCTCAACCCTCCTCTCCTCCCTTTCTGCATCCTTTGACTCTCTATGTCCCCTATCCTCCAGGCCGGCTCGGTCCTCCCCTCCCGCTCCGTGGCTCGACGACTCATTGCGAGCTCACAGAACAGGGCTCCGGGCAGCCGAGCGGAAATGGAGGAAAACTCGCCTCCCTGCGGACCTGGCATCCTTTCACTCCCTCCTCTCTACATTTTCCTCTTCTGTCTCTGCTGCTAAAGCCACTTTCTACCACTCTAAATTCCAAGCATCTGCCTCTAACCCTAGGAAGCTCTTTGCCACCTTCTCCTCCCTCCTGAATCCTCCTCCCCCTCCCCCCCCCCTCCTCCCTCTCTGCAGACGACTTCGTCAACCATTTTGAAAAGAAGGTCGACGACATCCGATCCTCGTTTGCTAAGTCAAACGACACCGCTGGTTCTGCTCACACTGCCCAACCCTGTGCTTTGACCTCTTTCTCCCCTCTCTCTCCAGATGAAATCTCGCGTCTTGTGACGGCCGGCCGCCCAACAACCTGCCCGCTTGACCCTATCCCCTCCTCTCTTCTCCAGACCATTTCCGGAGACCTTCTACCTTACCTCACCTCGCTCATCAACTCATCCTTGACCGCTGGCTACGTCCCTTCCGTCTTCAAGAGAGCGAGAGTTGCACCCCTTCTGAAAAAACCTACACTCGATCCCTCCGATGTCAACAACTACAGACCAGTATCCCTTCTTTCTTTTCTCTCCAAAACTCTTGAACGTGCCGTCCTTGGCCAGCTCTCCTGCTATCTCTCTCAGAATGACCTTCTTGATCCAAATCAGTCAGGTTTCAAGACTAGTCACTCAACTGAGACTGCTCTTCTCTGTATCACGGAGGCGCTCCGCACTGCTAAAGCTAACTCTCTCTCCTCTGCTCTCATCCTTCTAGACCTATCGGCTGCCTTCGATACTGTGAACCATCAGATCCTCCTCTCCACCCTCTCCGAGTTGGGCATCTCCGGCGCGGCCCACGCCTGGATTGCGTCCTACCTGACAGGTCGCTCCTACCAGGTGGCGTGGCGAGAATCTGTCTCCTCACCACGCGCTCTCACCACTGGTGTCCCCCAGGGCTCTGTTCTAGGCCCTCTCCTATTCTCGCTATACACCAAGTCACTTGGCTCTGTCATAACCTCACATGGTCTCTCCTATCATTGCTATGCAGACGACACACAATTAATCTTCTCCTTTCCCCCTTCTGATGACCAGGTGGCGATTCGCATCTCTGCATGTCTGGCAGACATATCAGTGTGGATGACGGATCACCACCTCAAGCTGAACCTCGGCAAGACGGAGCTGCTCTTCCTCCCGGGGAAGGACTGTCCGTTCCATGATCTCGCCATCACGGTTGACAACTCCATTGTGTCCTCCTCCCAGAGCGCTAAGAACCTTGGCGTGATCCTGGACAACACCCTGTCGTTCTCCACCAACATCAAGGCGGTGGCCCGTTCCTGTAGGTTCATGCTCTACAACATCCGCAGAGTACGACCCTGCCTCACACAGGAAGCGGCGCAGGTCCTAATCCAGGCACTTGTCATCTCCCGTCTGGATTACTGCAACTCGCTGTTGGCTGGGCTCCCTGCCTGTGCCATTAAACCCCTACAACTCATCCAGAACGCCGCAGCCCGTCTGGTGTTCAACCTTCCCAAGTTCTCTCACGTCACCCCGCTCCTCCGCTCTCTCCACTGGCTTCCAGTTGAAGCTCGCATCCGCTACAAGACCATGGTGCTTGCCTACGGAGCTGTGAGGGGAACGGCACCTCAGTACCTTCAGGCTCTGATCAGGCCCTACACCCAAACAAGGGCACTGCGTTCATCCACCTCTGGCCTGCTCGCCTCCCTACCACTGAGGAAGTACAGTTCCCGCTCAGCCCAGTCAAAACTGTTTGCTGCTCTGGCACCCCAATGGTGGAACAAACTCCCTCACGACGCCAGGACAGCGGAGTCAATCACCACCTTCCGGAGACACCTGAAACCCCACCTCTTCAAGGAATACCTAGGATAGGAAAAAGCAATCCTTCTGCCCCCCCCCCCCCCCCTTAAAAGATCTAGATGCACTATTGTAAAGTGGCTGTTCCACTGGATGTCATTAGGTGAATGCACCAATTTGTAAGTCGCTCTGGATAAGAGCGTCTGCTAAATGACTTAAATGTAATGTAATGTAATGTAACAATCACACAGCTAAAGTATGGTAAATTTAGTAGCTACACACAGCTATGGTAAAATTAGTAGCAACACACAGCTATGGTTTATTTAGTAGCAACACACAACTATGGTATATTTAGTAGCTACACACAGCTATGGTGTATTTAGTAGCAACACACAGCTATGGTGTATTTAGTAGCAACACACAGCTATGGTTTATTTAGTAGCAACAAACAGCTATGCTGTATTTAGTAGCAACACACAGCTATGGTGTATTTAGTAGCAACACAGAGCTATGGTTTATTTAGTAGCAACAAACAGCTATGGTGTAATTAGTAGCAACACACAGCTATGGTGTATTTAGTAGCAACACACAGCTCGATTATATATTTAGTAGGTACACACAGCTATGGTCTATTTAGTAGCAACACACAACTATGGTGTATTTAGTAGCTACACACAGCTATGGTGTATTTAGTACCAACAAACAGCTATGGTGTATTTAGTAGCAACACACAGCTTGATTATATATTTAGTAGCAACACACAGCTATGGTGTATTTAGTAGCAACACACAGCTATGGTGTATTTAGTAGCAACACACAACTATGGTGTATTTAGTAGCAACACACAGCTTGATTATATATTTAGTAGCAACACACAGCTATGGTATAATTAGTAGCAACACACAGCTATGGTGTATTTAGTAGCAACACACAACTATGGTATATTTAGTAGCAACACAAAGCTATGGTGTATTTAGTAGCAACACACAGCTATGGTATATTTAGTAGCAACACACAGCTATGGTATATTTAGTAGCAACACACAGCTATGGTATATTTAATAGCAACACACAGCTATGGTATATTTAGTAGCTACACACAGCTATGGTATATTTAGTAGCAACAAACAGCTATGGTATAATTTGTAGAAACACACAGCTATGGTATATTTAGTAGCTACACACAGCTATGGTATAATTAGTAGAAACACACAGCTATGGTATATTTAGTAGCTACACACAGCTATGGTATATTTAGTAGCTACACACAGCTATGGTATATTTAGTAGCAACCCACAGCTATGGTATATTTAGTAGCAACACACAGCTATGGTATATTTAATAGCAACACACAGCTATGGTATATTTAGTAGCTACACACAGCTATGGTATATTTAGTAGCTACACACAGCTACGGTATATTTAGTAGCAACAAACAGCTATGGTATAATTTGTAGAAACACACAGCTATGGGATATTTAGTAGCTACACACAGCTATGGTATAATTAGTAGAAACACACAGCTATGGTATATTTAGTAGCTACACACAGCTATGGTATATTTAGTAACAACACACAGCTATGGTGTATTTAGTAGCTACACACAGCTATGCTATAATTAGTAGCAACATACAGCTATGGTTTAAGTAGTAGCACCACACAGCTATGGTATATTTAGTAGCAACACACAGCTATGGTATATTTAGTAGCTACACACAGCTATGGTATATTTAGTAGCAACACACAGCTATGGTATATTTAGTAGCTGCACACAGCTATGGTATATTTAGTAGCAACACACAGCTATGGTATATTTAGTAGAAGCACACAGCTATGGTATATTTAGTAGCAACACACAGCTATGGTATATATAGTAGCAACACACAGCTATGGTATATATAGTAGCTACACAAAGCTATGGTATATTTAGTAGCAACACACAGCTATGGTGTATTTAGTAGCTACACACAGCTATGGTATATTTAGTAGCAACACACAGCTATGGTATATTTAGTAGCAACACACAGCTATGGTATATTTAGTAGCAACACACAGCTATGGTGTATTTAGTAGCAACACACAGCTATGGTATATTTAGTAGCAACACACAGCTATGGTATATTTAGTAGCAACACACAGCTATGGTATATTTAGTAGCAACCCACAGCTATGGTATATTTAGTAGCAACCCACAGCTATGGTATATTTAGTAGCAACACACAGCTATGGTATAATTAGTAGCTACACACAGCTATGGTATAATTAGTAGCTACACACAGCTATTGTATAATTAGTAGCTACACACAGCTGTGGTATATTTAGTAGCTACACACAGCTATGGTATATTTAGTAGCAACACACAGCTATTGTATAATTAGTAGCTACACACAGCTGTGGTATATTTAGTAGCTACACACAGCTATAGTATATTTAGTAGCAACACACAGCTATGGTATATTTAGTAGCTGCACACAGCTATGGTATATTTAGTAGCAACACACAGCTATGGTATATTTAGTAGAAGCACACAGCTAAGGTATAATTTGTAGAAACACACAGCTATGGTGTGTTTAGTAGCTTCACACAGCTATGGTATAATTAGTAGCAACACACAGCTATGGTATATTTAGTAGCAACACACAGCTATGGTATATTTAGTAGCAACACACAACTATGGTATAATTAGTAGCAACACACAGCTATGCTATAATTAGTAGCAACACACAGCTATGCTATAATTAGTAGCAACCCACAGCTATGGTATATTTAGTAGCAACACACAGCTATGCTATAATTAGTAGCAACCCACAGCTATGGTATATTTAGTAGCAACACACAGCTATGGTATATTTAGTAGCAACACACAGCTATGGTACATGTATATTTAGTATCCACACAGACACTTTTAAACAGGCTGAAAACTGTGGTCTGTTGCTTCTGCAGGCAACATTTCTCACCACAGTGAAAAGCCTCTAAAAATATATGTTTTTGCTCCTGCAGTAAACAAGGAATCTCACATGGATGTCTCCTTACTTTCAGCATGGCCGACAGATGGGAGGGAATCCACTCTTGGGGTGACCTTGGTACATACACAGCTACAACAGATAAAGCTACATAACAGTATGGAAGAATCCAGTGAGACAGCATCAGCTAGGAAGAGAGAGAGAGCTAGAGATACAACGAGGGAGTGAGAGAGAGAAAGATTGCAGGGACTGAAAAAAGAAAGAAGGATTAGGAGAGGGATGGGAAAGAGACAGGGGAAGAAGTGAAGCCTCACGTCCTAACCGTCTCTCTCTCTCTCTCTCTCTCTCTCTCTCTCTCTATCCCTTTCCTCTCTCTCACTATCTCGCTCCCTTACTCTCTCTCGCTCTCTCTCTCTCTCTCTCTCTCTCTCTCTCTCTCTCTCTCTCTCTCTCTCTCTCACTCTCTCTCTCCCTTACTCTCTCACTCTCTCTCTCCCTTACTCTCTCTCTCAGGCGCTCTCACTCTCTCTCTCTTACTCTCTCACTCTCTCACTCTCTCTCTCCCTTACTCTCTCACTCTCTCTCTCCCTTACTCTCTCTCTCAGGCGCTCTCACTCTCTCTCTCTTACTCTCTCACTCTCTCACTCTCTCTCTCCCTTACTCTCTCACTCTCTCTCTCTCTTACTCTCTGTCTCAGGCGCTCTCACTCTCTCTCCCTTACTCTCTCTCTCTCTCTATGCCTTTCCTCTATCTTTCTTTCTCACTCTCTCTCTCCCTTTCTCTCTCTCTCTCCCTCTCTCTCTTTCTCTCAATTCAATTAAATTTGTTTTATTGTCATGACGTAACAATATACATATTGCCAAAGCTTACTTTGGATATTTACAATATTAGCATAATTAAAATAATAATAATCAATATTGTCAATAGGACAAAAGTAAGAACAATAATCAAGGGTAAAAATAACTATACAACGGACAATAACAATGGCATATCCCACATATGGGATATGTGTAGGTTGGTTGGTCTGTCAGACACTGTCCCTCATCTTACGGCAGGCAACAATTTAGTGCGCTGCCAACCCGCAGCTCTCTGCGTCTTCCCCCAACAGGACGGGGAGCCTACTCTCATCAGAGAGGTCTTTGAAACCTTGAATAAGGGTTTCAAATTTGGGGAAATAACACTCTCTAATTGTTTTATATTTTACAATTTTGTCAGGAAATGCAGCTCTCTCAGGTTCTGCTCTGGTGCAGTGGCTGCACAGCCTTTCCTCTACAGGGAGAGGTTTTCCTGTGTCTAACCTCAATGGCAAGGCTGTGCTCACTGAGCCTGTACTTTGCCAAGGTTTTTCTAAGGTTTTGATCAGTAACCATGGTCAAATAGTTTGCCACGGTGTACTGTCGATTTAGGGCCAGATAGCACTGCATTTTGCTTTGTGCTTCCCAGTAAGTAATGTAGTTTTGTTTTGACTGTGTTGTAATTCGGTTTATTGTTATTGATTGGATGTTCTGGTCCTGAGGCTTCAGTGTGTTAGTAGAACAGGTTTGTGAACTAAGCCCCAGGACAGCTGGATGAGGGGACTCTTTGCATTGCTGGGCTTGGTAATGATATGAGAGGGTGTCACTGTATTTGAGATGTTTCCAAAACTGAATTGCTCTTTTTTAGTGTTTATTATTAGTGGATATTGGCCTAATTCTGCCCTGTATGCATTGTTTGTAGTTTTCCTCTGGACATGGAGGAGAATCTTACAGAACTCTGCATGCAGGGTTTCAATGAGGTGTTCATCCAATTGGGTGAGATGTTGTTTTGCAAGTGGGGCCCACCCGTCGCTGCCGTAAAGTGTAATTGGTTCAATGACACATTCAATGAGTTTTAGCCACATTTTTATAGATATTTGAATTTGAATTTGTTTTTTAATGGTTTAGAATGCCCTGCGTGCTTTCACTCGCAGTTCAATCACTGTCTCATTAATTAAGGTGTCCAGTTTAGCTTATTTTTAAACCTAAGTAATTGTAGTGTGTGCAGTACTCTATATATTTTGTACCAATTGAGAACTTTGGTCTAATTCCCTGAGATCTTGATCTTCTTTGGAAAAATCATTATTTTTGTATTTTACTGCCAGAGCCCAGGTCTGGCTGTACTGATCTAGCAGGTCCAGGCTCTGCTGTTGGCCTTGTGCTGTGGGCGAAGAGCAAGCATTTAACCTCTGAATTGTGGAGACTAACACCAGGCTCTGATTTTTCTAGCATGGTGACCAATTCGTTGATGTAAATATTGAAGATTGCAGGGCTCAGATTGCAACCCTGGCGAAGGCCTTGCCCCTGGTCGCTCTCTTTCTCTCTCTCTCGCTCTCTCTTTCAATTAAATTAAATTACATTCAAGGGGCTTTATTATCTCTCTATCTCTCTCCCCCTCTCTCTCTCTCCCCCTCTCTCTCACTCAGTTTGGCGAGCAGAGGGCCTAATCCTCTGAGAGAGAAGCGATACACTCTCCTCTACATCACACCTGGAGCCTGCCCTATTGAAAGTCATTCCAGAGGGGGAACCATCTCTTAACCTGTAGGCCTGTGTGTGTGTGTGTGTGTGTGTGTGTGTGTGTGTGTGTGTGTGTGTGTGTGTGTGTGTGTGTGTGTGTGTGTGTGTGTGTGTGTGTGTGTGTGTGTGTGTGTGTGTGGACAGATTCGACCTGACAGTCCCCCTCGTTTAGCAGACAGGGGCCACTTTCTTCTCTGCCATCTCCACTTCCCCTCTCTTTCTCCTCTCTTCCTTTCAGCCCAAACACAACAAGACATCTAAATCTGCAAGGACTCTCTGAAAGAAATAGCTTTTTGAGGGCTTTGTCTACTATGTGGTCCGGATATAGTCTCACAGATATGTTACTATAAGTTTGCTATTTCTAGAATATATAGTATCTTGTGATTGCTTTGACATGCCAAGCAGCATAAATATGCCAAAATTAAGCCGAAAATAATGACAAAAATAACAATGTCAAAACGTTGTAATTACATAGGTTGTGAAACCCTTTGACTTCGGCAGGCAGGTCTCAGCAGCTGAAGTCTAGTTATCTGAATAGCAAATCCTGCCACAAGGTCCAAACAAAACATACTGAGTGAGGAGCGGGTCTCTCTCTCTCTCCCACCCTCCCCCTCTCCATCCCTCCCTGTGTGTTTGAAGAGTGTGTTGCCCAGATGGTTAGTGGTGCTGCCAGCTCAATTACAAACACCACTGCAGACCAGGAAGCTGCTAGAGACAGCCTTATAGGGACATTTTAACTGATCCCTGTTTGAACCTTCACAGAAGAACTGCATGCTGTGTAATATACTACATTATAAAGGCCTCATACCAACACACATGTAGAGTAGACCACTGACTGTCCCTTGGGGGATATTGTCGTTTCACCCTCCGGCAAAGTTCTTTACTGTTCATTCCAATCAGCCATCATAGCCGGGGTAGAAACAGCTGTGCACGTTGAGAGCCACCCCATGTTAGAGGGGCTGCCAACTGAACACAGAACTGTGAAAGGAAATTAACTTCCCTACAGTCATTTGAAAAATACACTCTTGTCATTATGTGCATGTTAATGTCCATATGCAGTGTACATGGCATGCAATGTATTCAATGTATTATCACCTACAAATAAATCATTCTGTTTTATTCACATTGATGAGAAACACTGGAAACCACCGCACTCCAGTCTAGCCTTTTTTAGGCAGGGATTCCTCGCCTCACATATTGTCTGGATAATTCTGTAGAGTGTTATTTTTTAATGCAGTAGTCCTATCTGTAGTCATGTCTGTAGTGCTGTCTGTAGTGCTGTCTGTAGTCACATCTGTGGTCCTGTCTGTAATCATGTATGTTGCACTGTCTGTAGTCCTGTCTGTAGTACTTTCTGTAGTCTCTAGCCTCGTCTGTAGTCCTGTCTATAGTCATGTCTGTAGAACTGTCTATAGTCCTGCATGTGGTCCTGTCTGGTGTACTGTCTGTAGTTATGTCTGTAGTCATGTCTGTAGTCATGTCTGTAGTAATGTCTATAGTCATGTGTGTGGTATTGTCTGTAGTACTGTCTGTAGTCATGTATGTAGTACTGTCTGTATTCCTGTCTGTAGTAGTCTGTAGTCCTGTCTGTAGTCCTACCTGTAGTCATGTCTGTAGTCCTGTCTGTAGTTCTGTCTGTTGTTAGACTCAACCTGTCTCCAGTGGTTGAGGTCTGGTGCTATCTGTTGTAGTCTGTAGTCCTGTCTGTAGTAGTCTGTAGTCATGTCTGTAGTCGTGGCTGTAGTCTTGTCTGTAGTACTGTCTGTGGTCCTGTCTGTAGTCCTGTCTGTATTACTGTCTGTAGTCATGTCTGTAGTATGGTCTATAGTCATGTGTGTGGTATTGTCTGTAGTACTGTCTGTAGTCATGTATGTAGTACTGTCTGTATTCCTGTCTGTAGTAGTCTGTAGTCCTGTCTGTAGTCCTACCTGTAGTCCTGTCTGTAGTCCTGTCTGTAGTTCTGTCTGTTGTCCAATTTGTAAGTCGATCTGGATAAGAGCGTCTGCTAAATGACTTAAATGTAAATGTTAGACTCAACCTGTCTCCGGCGGTTGAGGTCTGGTGCTATCTGTTGTAGTCTGTAGTCCTGTCTGTAGTAGTCTGTAGTCATGTCTGTTGTCGTGGCTGTAGTCGTGGCTGTAGTCATGTCTGTGGTCCTGTCTGTAGTCCTGTCTGTAGTCCTGTCTGTATTACTGGCTGTAGTCATGGCTGTAGTCCTGTCTGTAGTCCTGTCTGTGGTCCTGTCTG
>NC_074696.1:27335264-27360264 GCF_029448725.1 Salvelinus fontinalis | reverse complement strand
GCAAATCTAGGGAGTGCTAGATCTGCTCTTTGTGCGCTATTTTTATGCTTCCCGTTCTTAAGTTTTGTTTTTGCGTATTTTACCTTCGGTTTTGTAAAAAACAATAAAATATTTTTGGTAATGGAAAATATATTTCAAGGCTGTGTCACGCCCTGGCCTTAGTATTCTTTGTTTTCTTTATTATTTTAGTTAGGTCAGGGTGTGACATGGGGAATGTTTGTGTTTTGTTGGTTTTGGGTGTTTTTATGGTAAAGGGGTTGTTGGGTATAGTATATGGGTTTGTGTGGAGTACATGTACATGTACATCGTTATTTAGCTTCACGATCATTTGTTGTTTTGTTTGTTTGTAATAGTGGTTTTTCGTTTCATGTTCATCTTCGTTCATTTAATTAAAAGAAGATGGCTTATTTTCCTAAAGCTGCGTTTTGGTCCGTCAATCCACCACACGATCGTGACAGGCTGTTTAGATGGTACAATGATTTTCTACACTATACTTGCTTGTTTAGTCACATCAACTGAGATTTTGCAAACTATTAGAATGTTAGCAGCCAGGAAATGGCAGACCGATTTCTGTATAGTGCATTTTTAATTGTTATGAGTAACTATTGTCTGGCAGTAGTGATAGTATAAGCAGTAGACTGTCTGAAAATGGGGAATATGTCCAATGGCTAGGAACAAGTGAGCAGAGCACATTAGTGAGCGTGGGTATTCTTAACTGTCCCTGAACCTAGGTGCTTCTGCTGAAAAGCACTCTGGGTCATTACAGGAGGCAGCGCATCCAGCGTCATCGGGTTTGTTGCAGCAGCTTTCAACTCTCTCCCTCTGTCTCTCCCCCGTCTCTCACTCCATCTCTCACTCTATCTCTCCCTCCGTCTCTCCCTCCATTTCTACCCTTTTCAATTTGCTGCCTGGTTGAAGACGCTGGAGGAGAGACAATGCAAGGCTAGGGATGGAGCCTGAGAACTTAAGCAGGACAAAAGCTCCTCATAATCAAAAGTGATCGGACTAGGCTGAGTAGAGCTGCAGCCATGAAAACCTCACTTAGTATATCTTACATTTATAACAGAGAGAGAAGGAGAGATGTTTAAAAGAACTGGGGGGGGGGTGTAGATAAACAGTGGAGAGGGATGAGTGGAGCACTGGAGGCTGCTGAGGGGAGGACAGCTCATAATAATGGCTCGAACGGAGCAAATGGAAAGGCATGTGTTGGATGTATTTGATACCATTCTGTCCTCCCCAGTTAACGTGCCACCAACCTCCTGTGGAGTGGAAAGAGGCATGACGAGAATTTGAATTATTTATCTCAATGGATCATCAACCAACGATCGATCCCTCATGACTGTTTAGTATTGTTATAGACGTAATTTATCAATCGATAAATTGTTATTCGTATAGGCTAGTGCTTTTTATGAAGTCATTACAGAACCCTTATTAAAGACAATCACAAATAGTGGCAATGAAACACTAGTTAAGCACGTAATTCAAAAGTTACCCAGACAAATGAATTTAGTCTAGAGTTAGTATGAACCAGTGCCTGGCAGAAATGGCACATTTGAAAGGAATTTATCTCAGAGTGAACTTTAATTAAAGTACTAATAGCCCACAGCTTAAAGAAAGCCAAATAGGCAATTGCTTAATCTGTTTTAATTACTTAACTCTCAGATTAATTATTAATTGAATGTTATACAATGTGTTTGCCATTAACATTTCAAGCCAGGAATAAGGAATCAAAGTCTCCTTTAGGTGGAGGGGAGTCTGGGGACCAAAGAGACAAAAGGACCCCATCACAAAAGGTAATTTCCTGATAAACAAAAACACCACATCTCTCCTTTTAAAAACACATTACTGTATCAAATGTCTAATTGTACAGTAAGCCTATCTGAAGACTTGTTTAAAATAAATTGAAATTATCCAATTTCCAATACATTCTATTTAAAACACGTTACCGTTCACGCCTGGCTGGTTAGATCTCTCTGCATCGATCCAGAGATTGATTACACTCAAGAGATGGTGGAGTTTGTGTGTGCGTGTGTGTGCGTGTGTGTATGTGGGACGGGAGGACGAACAAGTGTCCCAGTTCAGTGGATAGGAGGCGGGGAGTCTCAGAGCACTGATGGCTGTTCCTTCATATTTGATTGGACCATGTGTGGTTGGGTGGGTGGAAAACAGGTTCTTGCAGATGGCATTACTGGCTGACACACACTCACCCCTCTCGAGTGCTCATCCTCCTCACACTCCTCTCCCTCCCACCCTCCCACTCATTTGTATTTTAACTCTCCATGTACTGCCCAAGTCCAGGAGCAATGGACCCCACCAAACAGCCTCTGTGCTGCCATGCTTTTATCTGGCTTCAAGCTGCACATCAAATCAGAAGCATATTTTGTTCAGTCATTACAACCTCATGTTGCTTTAAATGATGGAGACTCACGCATGTACATTATGTGTTTATTAACTGAATACTCAATCAGATAATCATATTTCCATGTTTGAGGCAAGACATATTCCAGAGGGAAAAGGAACAAAATGGAAACACAAATGAGAAGCCAAAATCAGGGTATTTTATTTTCAGGTCTGCCTTGGAGTGTGTGTGTGTGGGGAGGGGGGGGGGGGGGGGGGGGGGGGTGCGTGCGTGCGTGATTGTTCCTTCAGAACAGTATTACTAATCAAGCCACCACATAGAAGTTACTGTTTTGCTATGGGCATGTAAACACCCAGCCCTATAGCCGCACACAGCGATAAAACATGATACATTTTAAATACAATCACAGATAAAAGAGGAGCGGTATGGTCCCTCAGGGAGTAAATACATGAGCTAATTACAATGTATTGTTATTAAAGCAATATTATACTCCCACTTCATAGGAATACAATATTACAAAGTGCAACTCTTTTTTGTCAGCTTGGAAGCACTGATTGCAATAATATGAAGAGGACTCTGGTCAGGATGAATTCAAAAGCACTTTTCAGACTGCACTACAGAGGTCATTTACACTTGAGCCAACACCTTCGTTTACCATGAATGCCATCTTTGCGAACATTGGGGAAATTGCCTTAAAAGGTACATTGTCGGCTTCAACGAGCCTTTGAATGAATCCCAGCTTCATTGTATTCTATTAAAAATTTGTGACTTTGACCTTGACTACAGTTAACCCCGACCCGTATCACCTTCAAGACTCTGTGTAAAGACAATATCCAAAATATCCCCTGCTTTACCAACAGGACCAATAAAATCTCTTTACCAAGCCTGAAACTTAAGGCTGCCATTATAAAGTCAGTTATGAGTTCATATGAACAAGAGACCATGTTTAGATTGCACTTTTAATCATTATTGAGAGTCCAGTGTTGTACTGTTTTCAAATGAATTCATATATGAAAGAAAAGAAAGAATTATGTGATTGGATAAGTTCATTTTTTGAGAGCATAGCAACACTAGCTCAGACATATAGAGCAAAGGGCAACTTTCACGGCTCCTTGGGATGAAAAAGTAACTTTTTTCCAAACTCTGCACAGAAAAACTAATAATTACATTGTTGAATGCCTTTATTTGCTCCTTGATTGAGCAGTGCAGGCAGACTGGAGCAGTCAGGTTACTGTGTGTGTGTGTGTGTGTGTGTGTGTGTGTGTGTGTGTGTGTGTGTGTGTGTGTGTGTGTGTGTGTGTGTGTGTGTGTGTGTGTGTGTGTGTGTGTGTGTGTGTGCACATGCAGGTAGACAGAAGCAGGCAGTTGAATTAACTAGCTAATTGAAAACCTTTATTCTTAGAACGCTGTCACTTTGATGGATGGCTGATTAAAGTCAATGAGATCGCTACCAGTACACACAGGGGCGTCATGAACCCCCAAAATCTGAGGAGGCACAAGGTACGTGAGGATGACTGGGGTGTGGTCTTTTTCAAATACCTGAAACAACTTTTTCCTGCAATCGAGATCCACAATCATTATCCTTAATTTGAGGTAAGAAAAATATGTATCTTTTTCAGCATATCTAATCATAACTCTTAAGCTGTCTGTATCCTCTTCACTGGAGATTATTTTTTAAAGAAACAAAATATGCTTCGATGCATAAACGATTGAAAGAAATGTGAGTTTTATTCAGTACATTTAGTGATTGATTGCTTTTCTAAAGTCTACCAACCTTGCCAGCAGGCATACCAGCTAAGATAGTTAGACACGCTAGCTGCTGTAGCTTGATTGATAGCCTGAAATGGCTTCTTGGTAGTTAGTGATGAGGTTGGGAGATTGGGAACGTATCTAGCTGGCTAGCTAAAGCCAACTTCATACAATTGCTAGGTGGCTAGTAGTATGACATCAAGAACGAACCAGTATGCTACATAGCTAGCTTGATCAAAAATGACACTCTAACATTCCCTCCATCTTGTGCCAACATCACCTCTTTTTAAGTCTTGGTTCCAATAGTTTATATTTTTTCTAAGAGATTGTCAGTTGGATAGGCTCTCTGCAAGGTCCTCTATATCTTACCTGTCATATGAACATCCTTTACGGACTCAAATAAGATTCCCTCAGGGTTACTCTGACGTCTAGAAGATTTCAAGTCAACATTTTGTGAAGTGAAATGTTTAACCTGTCTAGGATCAGCGTGGCGCTAGCGGCACACCCCCCCCCCCCCCACTGAAAAACCAGTGCCGCGAAATTCAAAAAAAATATTTTTTTAAAATATTTAACTTTCACACATTAAAGTCCAATACAGCTAATGAAAGACACAGATCTTGTGAATCCAGTCAACATTTCCGATTTTTAAAATGTTTTACAGGGAAGACACAATATGTAAAGATGTACATCTATTACCTAAAAACACATTAGCATAATCCACCATCTTTTATTTGTCCACCAACACCAGTAGCCATCACCAATTCGGCTAAACTAAGATATTTATAGCCCCTAACCAACAAAAAAACTCATTAGATGACAGTCTGATAACATATTTATGGTATGGGATAGGTTTTGTTAGAAAAAAGTGCATATTTCAGGTAGATGGCATAGTTTACAATTGCACCCACCATCACAAATGGACTAGAATAATTACAATGAGCAACGTGTTTACCTAACTACTAATCATCAAACATTTCGTAAAAATACACAGCATACACGAATCGAAAGACACAGATCCTGTGAATACAGACAATATTTCAGATTTTCTAAGTGTCTTACAGCGAAAACACAATAAATCGTTATATTAGCTTAGCACATAGCAATTAGCAGCCCAGCATTGATTCTAGCCAAAGTGAGCGATAAAAGTCAACATCGCCAAAAGATATTAATTTTTTCACTAACCTTCTCAGAATTCTTCCGATGACACTCCTGTAACATCACATTACAACATGCATATACAGTTTGATCGAAAATGTTTATATTTAGCCACCAAAATCATGGTTAGACAATGTGAAATGTAGACAAGCTGGTAAAGAAAAAGTCCTTGCGCCACTTAGACAGTGATCTACTCTTATACATAAATACTCATAAACGTGACTAAAAAATATAGGGTGGACAGGGATTGATAGACAATTTAATTCTTAATACAATTGCGTTATTACATTTTTTAATTTATCCTTACTTTTCAATACAGTTTGCGCCAAGCGAAGCTACGTCAAAAAACATGGCGTCCTAAGCCACTAAAATGTTTCGACAGAAACACGATTTATCATAATAAAAATTTCCTACCTTGAGCTGTTCTTCCATCAGTATCTTGGGCAAAGGATCCTTTCTTGGGAGAAATCGTCTTTTGGTGGAAAGCTGTCCTCTTGCCATGTGGAAATGTCAACTGCGTTCGGGATGAACTGAAAAGCGTGCCCAACTTTTCACATCGTTGCAAAAATAAATGTCCCAAAATCGCACTAAACGGATATAAATTGCTATAAAACGCTTTAAATTAACTACCTTATGATGTTTTTAACTCCTATAACGAGTGAAAAGATGACCGGAGAAATATAACAGGCTAAACTAACGCTTGGAACAGGTGCGCGCCGGTGTCCTCTAGGCTCATGACGCAGCTCCCAAAGAATGACTAGCTTCAGGGTTTTTTCATTTGTAGGGCCTGTGAACGCGCAATCGACCCCGTTGGAATCGTCATCACGTAAAGGCATCCAGGGGAAGACGTAAGAAGTGTCCGTATAGTCATAGCAACGACAGTGCCCTTTTAACTGACTTCAGAAGAGTGGCCAACATTTCTCAAATCTGACTCCATGTCAGGGAAATTGCTGTAGAATGGGCTCTGTTCCACTTAGAGACAAAATTTCAACTCCTATAGAAACTATAGACTGTTTTCTATCCAATAATAATAATAATATGCATATTGTACGATCAAGGATTTTGTGGGAAGCCGTTTAAAAAATTAGCCAAATTAGCATAAATAGTCTAAACAGCGCCCCCATCCCCAACAGGTTTTAAGTTGTATATATTTGAAAGTACCTACATTGGTCAGTCCAGCATTGAAAATACAATGCACATGAGTGGAGGCTCCTCACAGGAGGAAGGGGAAGACCAACCTATTCAGTGAATTTCTGGAAAATAAAAATAGTGAAAAAGTTAAGTTATACTTTTTAGATAAAACTATACTACATATATTTACATGTCACTAAATAACCAATTACACGACACTGTTTTGCAATAAAAGTCTACAGTAGCCTCACAGCAATCTGTAGGGTAGCACAGACAGCTATTTTCTGTCCTCATCGTGGCACATGGACTTCAATACAAAACTTAGGAGGCTCATGGTTCTCAACCTTTTCCATAGACTTACACAGTACTGAAAGCATAAGCTACAGCTAGCTAGCACTGCAGTGCATATAATGTGGTGAGTAGTTGACTCAAAGAGACAGAAAGACAATAGTTGAACAGTTCTGAACAAATACAAATAAAAAATGAAGCAGCAGAGAGAGAGCGAGAGCTAGCTATATTTAATTAAAATAGTTTTACTTTCACTTTTACTTACTTAGCTAGCTAACGCAGATAGCCAATTTAGCTTACTCAAACACTTGGCTCAAAGAGAGAGGTTCTAGTAGCTATGTTGACTATGATGTTAGCTAATATGGTGACAACGATGTAGGCTTTGTGTGGCGGTTAGTGGCTATGGTATTAAGGTTTGGCTTGAAGAGGTTTTTTATCGTCTGGTCACAGACAGCTGTTGTGTTGTGCACTGAAGTCCACAAGCGAAGTTGAGAGGAAGAGAGCAAAGTGATGATGATGTTTGTATGTGGCTGCTATGAAGTGAACTGTGTGTGCAGATAATTAGGGGTGCATTCATTCCACCGATTCTGTTGAAAAACGTTCTTTAATTGAAACAAATGGAACTAAACAGGGATAGAATCACCTGAATTTGTGCAATAGAAACTCTTGTTCGCAACTGTTTGTCCAATAGAAATGGAAACGTATTGCTACTGTTTGGACAAATTATTATACCCTAAATCAGCCAGATGCAGGCAAGATTGTGCAAGGCGGTATTGAATGTGTCACTGTCTGTCACCTTGATTACTCCAATTTGTCTCTCGACATGTGCATCTACGTTATAAACTTTCATTCGTAGGCTAGGTTGTAACAACCTCATGATGGGTATAAGGAAAATGTTAGTATCATGTAGTAGCCTGAACCTATCGATGTTTCATTGAGCTGGGTGAATGGAATATGAATGACAGTCATCCAATATGCTGTAATAGAAATAAGGCCATGCTCAAGAAAAAATGTGTCCTCCCTCATCTTAAATGGCACCAACCTCCACTGATGCACATAGATCATTCCATCTTGCCCATATCATGATAATTACTAGTGCTAGGCTAATTATACAAGTATAAACCGATTAAAATGGGCTTAAGTCAGACAGTTTCCGACAATACTCTGTGAAGATAATCGACTCCGTTTACCATATAAAAAAGGTAAGTTCCGGTCTACTTAAGGGGGTTGCTCTCTCATAGACACCAATGCAATAGCAGCTGGGTCTGGTCTACTTAGCTCATTGAATTGCATTATAACATTTTAAATGAGGGAGCCAGAGGTCTCTTCCGTCTCTGCTCTACCCTCTCCTCTACTGATGGATCCGTGCACCTCGGAAAGAACCACCTAATACTCTATGCCTTAGTTTAGTAATTCATTTAACATTTGAATTATTATTTTTGTAAGTACGTATGTTATTTTAAATGTTTTTTTAATGACAAATATGAGGGGTCATGTGCCCCTGCGCCCCCTTTGAGCATGATGCCTCTGAGTACACAACAACCGCAAATCACTAAAAAGACCAAAACACAGCATCACAGAAACACACACACACCAAACCCACAAGTACTTCTAGCAGGCTGTACAAGAGCACTTTCAGATTGGTAACAGAGACACACGCAGCACGTGAAAGTGACGACGATTAAGAAATATATTTCATTGGAGGTTGTGGAGGAGGAGAGGAGAGGGAGAGAGACAGAGAGCGCTGCCTGCGTATCATGCCAGCCGCCATCTCAAATTGCCTGGCTTCAGCATCTTTTGATGAGATTTCTCATTAGAGGTATATACAGCCCAGACTTTGGAAATATCACAGAATTAATTAAAATGATAGGAATGGAGAGAGTGGGCTGCCAATGGTGGGACAAAATAGGGATTCAGTGTAATCAATGTTCTGATCAGAGTACCATTGTTTCTGTAAATACCCACTGTTGACGGCGGTGGCCAGCGGCACTCTCTCGTTTGGTGTGAGTGAGTGAGTGAGTGAGTGAGGGAGGGAGTGAGTGAGTGAGTGAGTGAGTGAGTGAGTGAGTGAGTGAGTGAGTGAGTGAGTGAGTGAGTGAGTGAGTGAGTGAGTGAGTGAGTGAGTGAGTGAGTGAGTGAGTGAGTGAGGGAGTGAGGGAGTGAGGGAGGGAGGGAGGGAGGGAGTGAGTGTTTACCATGTATGAATTCCAAGCCAGTTGGTTGGTTATTTCCGTTGATAAAGTATTCAGCCTGGCTGCTGTGGTGAGCATCAAAGGATCTACTTGCCAGGTCTTTGAATGCTCACCAGGCTTCTGTGTTGTCAGACGTTTTTATCAGCCATTTTCAGATGTAGATGAACATATTTCTGACTGTGTATTTCTCCCCCTCACACACACATGTGAAAAAAATTCAAAATCCAACCTCACAGTGGCAACCATAGTCCACTTCAGAATGTGTCTTTAGAGGTCCCTTTAATAATGTAAAATAAATCATTCATAAAAAAACACCTACATATATAGTAAACTAACCTGTACCCCCACACATTGACTCGGTACCCGTGCCCCCTCTGTATAGCCTCGTTATTGTTATGTACATTTGTTGTGTTACTTTTTGATTGATTAGATATTTTTTTATACTTTAGTTTATTTAGTAAATATTTTCTTAACTCTATTTCTTGAACTGGTTAAGGGCTTGTAAGTAAGCATTTCACAGTAAGGTCTACACCTGTTGTATTTGACTACGTGTATCGCTCTTCAACCCTACAGTTATGTTTTAGGCATTTTTTTATGACGTGTTTGCTTTGGAAGAGTCTCTCCATGTTCAGTGTCAAGTGATCTCTCCAGACACCATGCTTCTCCTCCTTGCCTCCTACACAGGTTCTGTAAGTAAACATCTCTTGCTGTGGCTTCAGGGAACTTGTTGCCAACTCTAGCAGTAGCAGGAAAGACCCCATTCCATCAAGGAACTGCCAAGCTTCACAGTAAAGACCCCATTCCATCAGGGAACTGCCAAGCTTCACAGTCAAGACCCCATTTCATCAGGGAACTGCCAAGCTTCACAGTAAAGACCTCATTTCATCAGGGAACTGCCAAGCTTCACAGTAAAGACCCCATTTCATCAGGGAACTGCCAAGCTTCACAGTCAAGACCCCATTTCATCAGGGAACTGCCAAGCTTCACAGTAAAGACCCCATTCCATCAGGGAACTGCCAAGCTTCACAATAAAGACCCCATTTCATCAGGGAACTGCCAAGCTTCACAGTAGACATCATGCACGTTCAGGGAGCATGTGGCTTATTCTAACTCTGCTCAGTAAAGATCTGGTTCCATCTGTTTAATTACAGTGAAGATTATCAGATTATTATTGCATTACCAGCTCCTGTCGTTCCTCAGTCACATGATCAACCCAGGGGAAGGAAGGCTGACTGGCTGCTTAGCTATGGTGAGGAATCACAAAAGGATGGTAATGTAGGTTATGTTTCCCAGAGCAGGATCAATAGTGAAGTAGCCTAACTTTGATGAATACTTGAAAATACCATGTGATTTTCTTCTTTAGTTATTGGTTAGTAAAGAAGCTTTGGGTTGGTCAGAGTTTAAATAAGCTTTGAGTTGGTCAGAGTTTAAATAAGCTTTGGGTTGGTCAGAGTTTAAAGAAGCTTTGGGTTGGTCAGAGTTTAAAGAAGCTTTGAGTTGGTCAGAGTTTAAAGAAGCTTTGAGTTGGTCAGTTTAAAGAAGCTTTGAGTTGGTCAGAGTTTAAAGAAGCTTTGGGTTGGTCAGAGTTTAAAGAAGCTTTGAGTTGGTCAGAGTTTAAAGAAGCTTTGAGTTGGTCAGAGTTTAAAGAAGCTTTGAGTTGGTCAGAGTTTAAAGAAGCTTTGAGTTGGTCAGAGTTTAAAGAAGCTTTGAGTTGGTCAGAGTTTTGAGGTATTGTATTGATATTTAACCACAGTAACCACACTATCAATACATGGTGGCAATGGTTAAGAGCGTTGGGCCAGTAACCGAAAGGTTTCTTGTTCTAATCCCTGAGCCAGCGAGGAGGAAAAATCTTCCCTTGAGCAAGGCAGTTAATCCCCAACAACAACTGCTCCCTGGGCGCAGCTGACTTCGATTAGGCAGTCCAACGCAACTCTCTGATTCAGAGGGGCTGAGTTACATGCGAGTTCAGCCCCTCTGAATTAGAGAGTTACATGCGAGTTCAGCCCCTCTGAGTCAGAGAGTTACATGTGAGTTCAGTCCCTCTGAATCAGAGAGTTACATGCTAGTTCAGCCCCTCTGAATCAGAGAGTTACATGCTAGTTCAGCCCCTCTGAATCAGAGAGTTGCGTTGGACTGCCTTAATCGACGTCAGCTGCGCCCAGGGAGCAGTTGTTGTTGGGGATTAACTGCCTTGCTCAAGGGAAGATTTTTCGGTTGAATGTATTCAGTTGTGCAACTGACTAGGTATCCCTCTTTCCCTTCTACTGTAGATTTAAATGTATCAGAGATTATGTTGAGGTGTTTCAATAATTAGTGTTCTAAGATAGAAAACCAGGTTAGAGTTTCTCCCGAGCAGACGGAACTGCGTGTGTGACTGACTTAGGTGACTCAGCAGTACATTCACTCCCCTGGTGGGCAAGGAAGCTCTAGGAACCAGGAAGCTCTAGGAACCAGGAAGCTCTAGGAACCAGGAAGCTCTAGGAACCAGGAAGCTCTAATCGGATGATAGACTGACTACTGCTCATTTAAAAGAGTTGGTGCACCAGGGAAGAGAGAGAGGGGGAGAGAGATGGAGAAAGAGAGAGAGGGGGAGATAGATGGAGACAGAAATGGTTCCAAAGCTCTCAGGTCAAATCTTTACGGGTGAAATCTCAACGTCTTGATTTTTAAAGAGGAAGGGTTTGACAAAGGGACGAGATTACTCCATATGTTATGCCCAAAGTTATGATATGACTAAGATGTCTCATGGTGTTAGCAGAACATGTATCTTCTTGAATAGTGAGTCATTGTTCACAACTCAATGTATTATCACTGCCTGCCTGGGAACAGGAGAAAGATAAGATGAACCTGAAGAGACATTCAAATAATTACCTAATAATTACTCTTCACATCGAGTTGACACAAAAATGAATATTGAAACAGCAAATGTCCCCCTGATGTATCAATGGAGAAATTGAATAGCTTTAGACATTTCTGGTGTGTATGTTCACATACAGTATGTGTTCTTGCAGCATCACGTGTGTGTGTGTTCATGTATGTGTGTGTGTTCGCGACTTCACATGTTGTGTTGTGTGTGTGTGTGTTGGCATGCGTTCCTGAAGTGGAATTGCTCACGGTGGAACAGATAGGGAACAGCTGTGAGTAATTGTTTCGCTCAGTAGCTGAGGCTCATCCTGGTCCTTTATAGATAAGCTGCAGGAAATCTCTCTTGATGTCCTGGGAGAGGGACAGAGGAAATGAAGAGAGAGGGAGCGAGAGAGAAAGGGATGGGGAGTGAGAGAGAGAGAGAGAGAGAGAGAGATAGAGTGAGAGAGTGAGAGAGTGAGAGAGTGAGAGAGAGAGAGAGAGTGAGAGAGAGAGAGAGAGAGAGAGAGAGAGAGAGAGAGGAGAGAGAGAGAGAGAGAGAGAGAGAGAGAGAGAGAGAGAGAGAGAGAGAGAGAGGAGAGAGAGAGAGAGAGAGAGAGAGAGAGAGAGAGAGAGAGAGAGAGAGAGAGAGAGAGAGAGAGAGAGAGAGAGAGAGAGAGAGAGAGGAGATGGACTAGAGAAAAGACCAAGCCATGGCTAGCTGCTGTTTAAACTGCCTCTTCAAGACCAGAGACTTCAAAATACTTTTTTTCTATAGGCTGAAGGGATGGGTTAAGAACCATTATTCAAGGAATGGCTGGAGGGGAATAATTATACTGGTGTTGGTTGTTCCAGGAGCCTTATTGGTGAGGGGTGTCAGTTATCTATCACTGAAGGGAGAGCAGAGAAAGGTGGAAAGGTATCGACATCATATCTTTTTCACGTTACAATAATATATTAAAGCTATAGCCGCTGAAGCATAGACAACTCTCATCATCAGAGCACTGAATAATGGACGCTGCTTCCCCTCCAATGGACAACTGCATCAACGGGAATGTATAAGAGAGCCTATTGTGTGGAGTACATCGTTCAGTGATGTGTTTATCAAGCAGCAGCAGTAATAACCTTCCTAAGGCAGATAAAATCACCAGCAATATTACCAGCCAGCTTCCTTCCGCCTTCCGAAAAGACCAGGCAGAGAGAGAATGGAGGTGTGTGTGTGTGTTTGTATATGCAGGCTTGTGTGTGTTGTCCCATGATTAATTATTTCATTTATTTTCTACTGGGCATGAAAGCAAGCGGAACCCTCCCGTTATGTTATCAGGCTCTACCCACCTGCTAACTAACGACGGGATAAAGATGTTACCGTAACAACTACAACTGAGTGGCTAACAATATCTGTGAAATCGATTTGTTGAATTCAGTTTAATCACAGTCAGTCTTACCAGCAGCATCCTCAGTATCACTTTACAGAGAGAGACTATCTGGGTTGGACCAACAGTATTGTTCTCCCTTGCGGTACGGAGGTTAGGAGCTCATCGTTATTTGACAACCATGGTGAGATTGTGGCATTACATCCAGCTTTGACTAGTTTGCATTGTCACTGGTGCCTTGTGCAAGCGGATTTGTGACTGACTGGGTATCGAACCCTCAAGGAAGGATAATCATCAAGAGTAGCCAACTGTAAGATGTCTCTACAACCACTGACGTCAATCATGAAGGAAGTGGACAAGGCTTATAAAGTTCAGTAAATCTTCCTGATACAAACTCTTAATAAATGGCAGTATATCTCAAGTAAGGAACACGTGTTAGAATGGAAGACGTACCATTATAGACAGTAAAGACATAAACTTGGAGTAATAGTTAGAACTGGATTCCAGAACGTTTCCAAACCAAACAAATCACCAGCAGCCTTTGATAATCAGAGCACACAGCTACTTGACGAGAGTTCTGATGTGCTCCGGAACACAAAGGGTGCAATTAGCATAACAATGACATCATTAATGGACACTCAACCGGCCTGATTGTTTAATTAGTGCTCTTTCTCTCTTTCTCTCTCTTCTCTCCCGCTTTCTGCCTCTCTCGCTCTCTGTATTGTCAAAATAGCCTGGTATCTTGCTTTACCAATCAAAGGCTCATCACATGGCATGTTTAAGAGAGTCCGCCTCACCCCTTCTTGGCACCCCTCCCGCGCCCCAAACAGAGGCCAGATTACTCCTCGTTATCCTGCAGCTGTAAATAGCAGCCCCTGTCCTGGACTAGAATTTAAATTAAAACACTCACTGGATTAAAGACGCTACAAAAGGCCACTCACTGCAATCAGGCTCACTGATTAGGGTTTTCATACAGAGGTTGGAGGATGAAAGCTGGGCGCTCGCTGGGTACGACCAGGGAATCGTTTTGTGTGACTCAGAAGCTGCTGCTGGTTCTTTAGTGTTCTCAAATAGACTTACTCCTAGATGGCTGTTTCCGGTGCTTTTAAAAAGTACTGCATTTCAATGAATGCAGTAGAATAGCCATAGGGACAGTACATTCCGGATTCCGTTGGTATTCACTGGTATCTAACTTTGGAAGTGCAAGATTAAAGTGTCAGCAGATGTTGAACAAGATGTTCAATATATTGTGGGATGTAGGAATGAAGCAAAAAGTGTGAAACCGCTAAACAACAGTTGTGATGACGAGTAACAAACGCTAACAATGCTAATTTAGCATTTTTTCAATGTGTCATATAAAATAGGTCTGTGTACAGAGTAACAGTGCCTTAACTGCCTTTACCCTATACTACATACCTGTACATACGCAATATTACAGTCAGGGTTTGATTTGGCCTGCTAAAGGTCTTGACTTGATTGATCTCCTCCCATCCTCATCGACAGTCACGGAGTGGCCTTCCTATTGGAAGACAATATGACATGAAAAGTAATGTTTGATTTATGACACGGCCAATTTAAAATAATGATCAAGGATTAGCATGCTAGGCTAACCCCGGGAAACACCAACCTCTGCAAAAAAAGAAACATGATTAGAATTCATCAGTGACATGAGTCTCACCCTGCTAAGACATGGCATGGTAGAGGGGACGGTGTTGAGACACAGTGTTTTGAGGTGTTTGCTTTTATATCTTAAAGCCTCTTGCAGTTCCAGTGGGTGGATTATGACTGCTAGTCTCCCAGACCTTCTGCGGTAAAAAGTTTTTAACCTCGTAATGTCAACACACCAACTCAGACAACACTATCACAACTGTCACAATGGGGGACTTATTTATTCTCAAAATAGTGAGAATGTATATCCAAGTAGGCCTACAATCTGTCCATCCAATAACTAGAAAATGTCCATCAAATTCCATTATTGTCAATACTGTCATTGTCTCAATACTGTCATGTCTTTGTCATGTTCCAGAACCATTTTGAAGATGGTGTCACATAAGTTTAACGTGAAATAAAGACAAAAACCTCTCTGTGAAAAGTTAAAAAGGGGATCTATTCATTCTGTGAAGGAAGAAATCACTCCTCTTGGTAGCAGGAAGAGAAGATGGCTGGAGGTGTTAATTTCATGGATTAGGATTAAAATTGAGCTTCACAATTTTCTCCCTGAGTAGATTAAAGGAGGAGGATGGAGAGAAGGAAGGCCTGGCTGTCCTCAGGTGAGAGAAAGTCTGGCTGGCTGTCCCCAGGTGCAAGAAGGTCTGGCTGGCTGTCCCCAGGCGAGAGAAGGTCTGGCTGGCTGTCCTGAGGTAAGAGAAGGTCTGACTGGCTGTCCCCATGTGAAAGAAGGTCTGGCTGGCTGTCCTGAGGTAAGAGAAGGTCTGTCTGGCTGTCCCTAGGTGAGAGAAGGTCTGGCTGGCTGTCCTCAGTTGAGAGAAGGTCTGACTGGCTGTCCTCAGGTGAGAGAAGGTCTGTCTGGCTGTCCTCAGTTGAGAGAAGGTCTGACTGGCTGTCCTCAGGTGAGAGAAGGTCTGGCTGGCTGTCCTCAGGTAAGAGAAGGTCTGGCTGGCTGTCCTCAGGTGAGAGAAGGTCTGGCTGGCTGTCCTCAGGTGAGAGAAGGTCTGTCTGGCTGTCCTCAGATAGGACGACCCCTCTCCATCCCCTTCCTCATCCTCCTTCCTCCTCACTCCTTCATCCTCTCCTCTCCTCCACATCCTCCACAGCTGGTCTCTTTCAGCTAACCTCAGGATAGTCTCTCTCACGCGCCGGACCTTGAGGTCCATCCTGAAAGTGGGGTAATACATGCAGCTGGTGAATGAGACGAAAGCCTTGGGTGATATCATACCAATCACATCAACACTGCTGTGACTAAGTGGGTTTGACTGCAGTGCTAGGCAAATGCTCTGTTGACTACTCACAACTGTGAGCACAAGGTATATCCAGGACGACCTATATTTTAGGAGAATAGAATAGAATAAAATTGAGTAGAATATCATCACCTAAACTTCCCAGTGAGTTAAAACATTTGTATCTACACTGACTGTTCTCATTAAGAATCAAAAACACAGTTGAATAATCAAAGATACTTTTTTGTTTTCTGTATGTTCCTCCCTAGGTTATAATTTCTAATTAAATTCTCTCATCTAAACCTAATTTCAAAAGGTGGAGATGTGTTCTGTACATTGTAATAGAGTCAGAAATGGCCTACAACATAGTTAGATCAGCAAGTCAGCCTGGCTCTAAAGAATGATGGTGCTGTTTGTTTCATGTCCATTAGCAGAACAACATCGCTGCTATTAATTCCTCAGCTTGGGTTTCATTCAAAATGGCACCCTATTCCCTCCGTAGTGCACTTAGGGCCATAAGGTTTTAGTAAAAATGTGTATGGGCTCTGGTCAAAATGAGTGCTGTACATAGGGAAACGGGCAACATTTGGAACCACACTTGGTTTCCTACCATTCTTCCTAATTAATTCGATTGGGTTTTTCCCACTATGCAAGCCTCTCTCTGCAAATTAATGATGCAGAAACAAAATATTGTTGAGACACTGATGTGCTTCATCTACATGGGGTGAAATTTCTGTCATTAGAGAGGGAAAGCAAAGCGGCTGATGACTAGTTTGTGGCTGCCAGTGAGTGTCGGGGTCCTTCGCCCGCGGGGTGTGTTCTGTCAGTGAATTGATTAGACCGCCAAAGAACTCTAATGACAGTCACGGTGAAAAATAATAAACGTATATTTGCATTTCCTATACAGATGCATCTCACATGGCAAGTATGCCGCTTCTTTAGCGCTCTCTATAGTAGGTGAATCTCCCTACAGATGTGAATGTTTGTATCGATGCCATCAAGAATAGCCATTAGAGACTCTTGTAGTCATACTGTATTCTTACATTACTTATATATCAGTGTTTCCGACATCTGTTTGAATTTGTGAAATGATTTCTGAGCCCTGAACATATCACACCAACAGAAGCAGCAAGTCCAAGGGGTGTGCATGATGCTTGGTCATGAGGGGTTTTACAGGAATATGAGACCTATATGAAACATTTGCAGTTAAATGGCAACAAAAATCTTTTCAATCACAAATCCCTTCTTTTCCTCTTGCACACACACACACACACACACACACACACACACACACACACACACACACACACACACACACACACACACACACACACACACACACACACACACACACACACACACACACACACACACACACACACACACACACACACACAGATGGGATATAGGGAGGGACATTTCCTTACCTCATAACTCCCTTGGTTTGTTTTATTCACTGTGGCATCCGGCTCGTATCCACCTCGTCACGAGTCACTTCCTCCTTCAGCTCCAGTGTAGAAAAACATGACATCTTCCTATGGCTGTAAAATATCTCTCTTGTTAATCTATGTTGAAATGGCTAATTATGTTGGATTCACTTTTCTGCATGTTTGCCTGTGAGAACATGCTTGGGATAACCCCCTCTCATACTGAACTACAATGTGCATGCAAGGCCACAAACAGTAATGTACTAGGGATTTGTTTCATCCCGTTTTGTTGAATGTACAGTATAAGATCAGAGTGCATAGACACACATGAACCTAATAAACAAACGGACAGACATATAATTAACTCAGCATGCACAGACTTTTATTGGACTGGAAGGTCACCCAGTACCCATGGTGTTTATCGTAGATCCTGTACGCCACGACACAGAGAAAACAATTAACAGTCAGTCAGTGAAAAATGCTATTTGCGAACGGAACAGTTCAACAGAATTTACTGTTACGTGAGATTCAATCTGAATTCAGCCCCCTGGCATTTGCATATGAGAGGAAAACAAATGTCCTCCAACATTTCCTAATGGCAACCATCAGTAACTGTCACTTCATTACTGTAAGGAGAGCAACTGCTGAATGTTAGGAAAGAGAATAAGAGAGAACAAATTCAACCCATACACTGGCATCTGTTTCAGAAGTCACCATGGTAACACTTTGTTTGAAGGGTACCAACATAAGAACTTCACAACACATTCATAACCAATACATCAAGCCTTATAACACATTCATACATAAGATTTTAATGTTTGTGCACTGTTTGAGATAAGTTATGTGTAGCTTATGAACGTGCTATGAAGTCCTTATGTGGGTTAGTAGACTTCCATATAAACTATTACCAGAACAGTTTTGTGTGATCTTTCAATCTTTGGCACACTTCAGAAAGTTAAAATAACAGACAGTTGAAACAGTGGCTCAGTAACAGTGTTCTGGTTAAGTAACAGTGTTCTGGTTCTGGTTCAGTAACAGTGTTCTGGTTCAGCAATGGTGTTCTGGCTCAGTAACAGTGTTCTGGCTCAGTAACAGTGTTCTGGTTCAGTAACAGTGTTCTGGCTCAGTAACAGTGTTCTGGCTCAGTAACAGTGCTCTGGCTGGCTCAGTAATGGTGTTCTGGCTCAGTAACAGTGTTCTGGTTCAGTAACAGTGTTCTGGTTCAGTAATGGTGTTCTGGCTCAGTAATGGTGTTCTGGTTCAGGAACAGTGGTCTGGCTCAGTAACAGTGTTCTGGCTCAGTAACAGTGCTCTGGCTCAGTAACAGTGTTCTGATTCAGTAACAGTGTTCTGGTTCAGTAACAGTGTTCTGGCTCAGTAATGGTGTTCTGGCTCAGTAATGGTGTTCCGGTTCAGTAATGGTGTTCTGGTTCAGTAACAGTGTTCTGGTTCAGTAACAGTGTTCTGGTTCAGTAACAGTGTTCTGGTTCAGTAAAGGTGTTCTGGGTCAGTAATGGTGTTCCGGTTCAGTAACAGTGCTCTGGCTCAGTAACAGTGTTCTGGTTCAGTAATGGTGCTCTGGCTCAGTAACGGTGTTCTGGTTCAGTAACAGTGTTCTGGCTCAGTAACAGTGTTCTGGTTCAGTAACAGTGTTCTGGCTCAGTAACAGTGTTCTGGCTCAGTAACAGTGCTCTGGCTGGCTCAGTAATGGTGTTCTGGTTCAGTAACAGTGTTCTGGTTCAGTAACAGTGCTCTGGCTCAGTAACAGTGTGGTTCAGTAACAGTGTTCTGGTTCAGTAATGGTATTCTGGCTCAGTAATGGTGTTTTGGTTCAGGAACAGTGGTCTGGTTCAGTAACAGTGTTCTGGCTCAGTAACAGTGCTCTGGCTCAGTAACAGTGTTCTGGTTCAGTAACAGTGTTCTGGTTCAGTAACAGTGTTCTGGCTCAGTAACAGTGCTCTGGCTCAGTAACAGTGCTCTGGCTCAGTAACAGTGTTCTGGCTCAGTAATGGTGTTCTGGTTCAGTAACGGTGTTCTGGTTCAGTAACAGTGTTCTGGTTCAGTAACAGTGTTCTGGTTCAGTAATGGTGTTCTGGTTCAGTAACAGTGTTCTGGTTCAGTAACAGTGTTCTGGTTCAGTAATGGTGTTCTGGCTCAGTAATGGTGTTCCGGTTCAGTAACAGTGCTCTGGCTCAGTAACAGTGTTCTGGTTCAGTAACAGTGTTCTGGTTCAGTAATGGTGCTCTGGCTCAGTAACGGTGTTCTGGTTCAGTAACAGTGTTCTGGCTCAGTAACAGTGTTCTGGTTCAGTAACAGTGTTCTGGTTCAGTAACAGTGTTCTGGCTCAGTAATGGTGTTCTGGTTCAGTAACAGTTTTCTGGTTCAGTAACAGTGCTCTGGCTCAGTAACAGTGTTCTGGTTCAGTAACAGTGTTCTGGTTCAGTAATGGTGTTCTGGCTCAGTAATGGTGTTCTGGTTCAGGAACAGTGTTCTGGCTCAGTAACAGTGGTCTGGCTCAGTAACAGTGTTCTGGTTCAGTAACAGTGTTCTGGTTCAGTAACAGTGTTCTGGCTCAGTAACAGTGCTCTGGCTCAGTAACGGTGTTCTGGCTCAGTAACAGTGTTCTGGTTCAGTAACAGTGTTCTGGTTCAGTAACAGTGTTCTGGCTCAGTAACAGTGCTCTGGCTCAGTAACAGTGTTCTGGCTCAGTAATGGTGTTCTGGTTCAGTAACAGTGCTCTGGCTCAGTAACAGTGTTCTGGTTCAGTAACAGTGTTCTGGTTCAGTAATGGTGTTCTGGCTCAGTAATGGTGTTCTGGTTCAGGAACAGTGGTCTGGCTCAGTAACAGTGTTCTGGCTCAGTAACAGTGCTCTGGCTCAGTAACAGTGTTCTGGTTCAGTAACAGTGTTCTGGTTCAGTAACAGTGTTCTGGCTCAGTAACAGTGCTCTGGCTCAGTAACAGTGTTCTGGTTCAGTAACAGTGCTCTGGCTCAGTAACGGTGTTCTGGCTCAGTAACAGTGTTCTGGTTCAGTAACAGTGTTCTGGTTCAGTAACAGTGTTCTGGCTCAGTAACAGTGCTCTGGCTCAGTAACAGTGTTCTGGCTCAGTAATGGTGTTCTGGTTCAGTAACAGTGCTCTGGCTCAGTAACAGTGTTCTGGTTCAGTAACAGTGTTCTGGTTCAGTAATGGTGTTCTGGCTCAGTAATGGTGTTCTGGTTCAGGAACAGTGGTCTGGCTCAGTAACAGTGTTCTGGCTCAGTAACAGTGCTCTGGCTCAGTAACAGTGTTCTGGTTCAGTAACAGTGTTCTGGTTCAGTAACAGTGTTCTGGCTCAGTAACAGTGCTCTGGCTCAGTAACAGTGTTCTGGTTCAGTAACAGTGTTCTGGTTCAGTAATGGTGTTCTGGCTCAGTAATGGTGTTCCGGTTCAGTAACAGTGCTCTGGCTCAGTAACAGTGTTCTGGTTCAGTAATGGTGCTCTGGCTCAGTAACGGTGTTCTGGTTCAGTAACAGTGTTCTGGCTCAGTAACAGTGTTCTGGTTCAGTAACAGTGTTCTGGCTCAGTAACAGTGTACTGGCTCAGTAACAGTGCTCTGGCTGGCTCAGTAACGGTGTTCTGGTTCAGTAACAGTGTTCTGGTTCAGTAACAGTGTTCTGGCTCAGTAACAGTGCTCTGGCTCAGTAACAGTGCCCTGGCTCAGTAACAGTGTTCTGGCTCAGTAATGGTGTTCTGGTTCAGTAATGGTGTTCTGGTTCAGTAACAGTGTTCTGGTTCAGTAACAGTGCTCTGGTTCAGTAACAGTGTTCTGGTTCAGTAATGGTGTTCTGGCTCAGTAATCGTGTTCCGGTTCAGTAACAGTGCTCTGGCTCAGTAACAGTGTTCTGGTTCAGTAACAGTGTTCTGGTTCAGTAACAGTGTTCTGGTTCAGTAACAGTGTTCTGGCTCAGTAACAGTGTACTGGCTCAGTAACAGTGCTCTGGCTGGCTCAGTAACGGTGTTCTGGTTCAGTAATGGTGTTCTGGTTCAGTAACAGTGTTCTGGTTCAGTAACAGTGCTCTGGTTCAGTAATGGTGTTCTGGTTAAGTAACAGTGTTCTGGTTCAGTAATGGTGTTCTGGCTCAGTAATGGTGTTCTGGTTCAGTAACAGTGTTCTGGTTCAGTAATGGTGTTCTGGTTCAGTAACAGTGTTCTGGCTCAGTAACAGTGCTCTGGCTCAGTAACAGTGTTCTGGTTCAGTAACAGTGTTCTGGCTCAGTAACAGTGTTCTGGTTCAGTAACAGTGTTCTGGTTCAGTAGTGGTTCAGTAACAGTGTTCTGACTCAGTAATGGTGTTCTGGTTCAGTAACAGTGTTCTGGTTCAGTAACAGTGTTCTGGTTCAGTAACAGTGTTCTGGTTCAGTAATGGTGTTCTGGTTCAGTAACAGTGTTCTGGTTCACTAACAGTGTTCTGGTTCAGTAACAGTGTTCTGGTTCAGTAACGGTGTTCTGGTTCACTAACAGTGTTCTGGTTCAGTAACGTTGTTCTGGCTCAGTAACAGGTTTTTGCTCAGTAACAGTGTTCTTGCTCAGTAACAGTGTTCTGGTTCAGTAACAGTGTTCTGGTTCACTAACAGTGTTCTGGTTCAGTAACAGTGTTCTGGTTCAGTAATGGTGTTCTGGCTCAGTAACAGTGTTCTTGCTCAGTAACAGTGTTCTGGTTCAGTAATGGTGTTCTGGTTCAGTAACAGTGTTCTGGTTCAGTAACAGTGTTCTGGTTCAGTAATGGTGTTCTGGCTCAGTAATGGTGTTCCGGTTCAGTAACAGTGCTCTGGCTCAGTAACAGTGTTCTGGTTCAGTAACAGTGTTCTGGTTCAGTAATGGTGCTCTGGCTCAGTAACGGTGTTCTGGTTCAGTAACAGTGTTCTGGTTCAGTAACAGTGTTCTGGCTCAGTAACAGTGTTCTGGTTCAGTAACAGTGTTCTGGTTCAGTAACAGTGTTCTGGTTCAGTAACAGTGTTCTGGTTCAGTAACAGTGCTCTGGCTCAGTAACAGTGTTCTGGTTCAGTAACAGTGTTCTGGTTCAGTAATGGTGTTCTGGCTCAGTAATGGTGTTCTGGTTCAGGAACAGTTTTCTTGCTCAGTAACAGTGGTCTGGCTCAGTAACAGTGTTCTGGTTCAGTAACAGTGTTCTGGTTCAGTAACAGTGTTCTGGCTCAGTAACAGTGTTCTGGTTCAGTAATGGTGTTCTGGCTCAGTAACAGTGCTCTGGCTCAGTAACAATGTTCTTTCTCAGTAACAGTGTTCTGGTTCAGTAACAGTGTTCTTGCTCAGTAACAGTGTTCTGGCTCAGTAATGGTGTTCTGGTTCAGTAATGGTGCTCTGGTTCAGTAATGGTGTTCCTGCTCAGTAACAGTGTTCTGGTTCACTAACAGTGTTCTGGTTCAGTAACAGTGTTCTCGTTCAGTAACGGTGTTCTGGTTCACTAACAGTGTTCTGGTTCAGTAACAGTGTTCTGGTTCAGTAACAGTGCTCTGGCTCAGTAACAGTGTTCTGGTTCAGTAATGGTGTTCTGGTTCAGTAACGGTGTTCTGGTTCAGTAACAGTGTTCTGGTTCAGTAATGGTGTTCTGGTTCAGTAACAGTGTTCTGGCTCAGTAACAGTGTTCTGGCTCAGTAACAGTGTTCGGGTTCAGTAATGGTGTTCTGGTTCAGTATCAGTGTTCTGGTTCAGTAACAGTGTTCTGGTTCAGTAACAGTGTTCTGGTTCACTAACAGTGTTCTGGTTCAGTAATGGTGTTCTGGTTCAGTAACAGTGTTCTGGTTCACTAACAGTGTTCTGGTTCAGTAACAGTGTTCTGGTTCAGTAACGGTGTTCTGGTTCACTAACAGTGTTCTGGTTCAGGAACAGTGGTCTGGTTCAGTAACGGTAATCTGGCTCAGTAACAGGTTTCTTGCTCAGTAACAGTGTTCTTGCTCATTAACAGTGTTCTGGTTCACTAACAGTGTTCTTGTTCAGTAACAGTGTTCTGGTTCAGTAACAGTGTTCTGGTTCAGTAACAGTGTTCTTGCTCAGTAACAGTGTTCTGGTTCAGTAACAGTGTTCTGGCTCAGTAACAGTGTTCTGGTTCAGTAACAGTGTTCTGGCTCAGTAACAGTGTTCTGGCTCAGTAACAGTGTTCTGGTTCAGTAACAGTGTTCTGGTTCAGTAACGGTGTTCTGGCTCAGTAACAGAGTTCTTGCTCAGTAACAGTGTTCTGGCTCAGTAACAGTGTTCTGGCTCAGTAACAGTGTTCTGGTTCAGTAACAGTGTTCTGGTTCAGTAACAGTGCTCTGGTTCAGTAACAGTGTTCTGGTTCAGTAACAGTGTTCTGGCTCAGTAACAGTGTTCTGGTTCAGTAACAGTGTTCTGGTTCAGTAACAGTGTTCTGGCTCAGTAACAGTGCTCTGGTTCAGTAACAGTGTTCTGGTTCAGTAACAGTGTTCTTGCTCAGTAACGGTGTTCTGGCTCAGTAATGGTGTTCTGGTTCAGTAATGGTGTTCTGGTTCAGTAATTGTGCTCTGGTTCAGTAACAGTGTTCTGGTTCAGTAACAGTGTTCTGGTTCAGTAACGGTGTTCTGGTTCAGTAACGGTGTTCTGGCTCAGTAACAGTGTTCTTGCTCAGTAACAGTGTTCTGGTTCAGTAACAGTGTTCTGGCTCAGTAACAGTGTTCTGGTTCAGTAACAGTGTTCTGGTTCAGTAACAGTGTTCTGGCTCAGTAACAGTGCTCTGGTTCAGTAACAGTGTTCTGGTTCAGTAACAGTGTTCTTGCTCAGTAACGGTGTTCTGGCTCAGTAACGGTGTTCTGGTTCAGTAACGGTGCTCTGGTTCAGTAACAGTGTTCCTGCTCAGTAACAGTGTTCTGGTTCAGTAACATTGTTCTGGTTCAGTAACAGTGTTCTGGCTCAGTAACAGTGTTCTGGTTCAGTAACAGTGTTCTGGTTCAGTAACAGTGTTCTGGCTCCGTAACAGTGTTCTGGTTCAGTAATGGTGTTCTGCTTCAGTAACAGTGTTCCTGCTCAGTAACAGTGTTCTGGTTCAGTAACAGTGTTCTGACTCCAATGTGTGCCATGCCCGGGTTCACTCAGTGTAGAGGAAGAGCAATGTCTCCTCTGCTCCTTCTCTCACATCCACTGAGCCCCTCCATACATCATTGTCCTGCTGCTGACAGCCTCGCGCGCACAAACACACACACATGCGCAAAAGCGCACACCTTTCAGTTATGTGTCTCTGCGTGTGTGTGTGCCTGAGTGCATGCATGTGTGTGCCTGTGTGTGTTTTTCTGCGTGCGTGTGTCTGTGATCGTCCCCAGCCTGCTCTGATAGCCAGCAATGACGGATGGACGTCATTTATGGGGATGTATCAGCAGGCAACCCGCTTCGCACATCTGTCACCAGCTAAAGGCATTACAGTGGGGTAATTCATCTGGGCAGGACAGAGGGAGGGCCTGGGTGGTGAGAGGAGGGCCCATAGAGAAACCAGGATACAGGGATGCCGGGGCACCCTTAGTGCTCCAATGCTCCAATACTGATCAGCATGGCCACAATCAGCCAACAAAGGAACTG
>NC_074696.1:27192764-27330264 GCF_029448725.1 Salvelinus fontinalis | reverse complement strand
CAAACCCATTCACATTTGCTTGAACATGATATCAAAACTTTAATTGACGTTTGGTGGGTTTAGGGAGTTTCATTTGGATCTTAATAGGGTTTCCTGATCCTTCACTATAAGCCATGAGAAGAACCCTCCACCTGGTTTATTAAAGCTACAATCTGGGATTTGTGTTTCAGCCCAATGGCAGCGATTTATATCATCAATTTAAATGACAAAACATTTCTGAAAATACCCAATATTGCACCTTTAAGAAGGCCTAAATTAATATGAATGTTTTCCAACAGAATTTGAGGAGTCAATCATTCCATGGCGTACGAGGAGGTATATGAAAAGGAAAGGTCAGGGATTATATGGCTGTTACAGTCGGTACTTCACTGTGGATCACTACCCTACAGTACTGGTGGTGGGTAACCACGACAACACAAAGACATGGCAAAGAATAACATCACGGCTGTTGATATGTCAGTTTAGGATATTGACGATGAGAATACTGAGGGTGATTCGGTTGTTTGTGTTCGCAAAGTTGTAACATTTGTATTTTACTTGTCATTGCTGAATATTGACTTGATGAGAAGTTGGATTTCAAGGCATAGAAAAAACAGATGGCATTTTTTGTACAAAATGAATACAACGAATTCTGTAATTTCACGAATGCCTTACCAATGACATAGAAATATCCATTAGATTGGTCCTGTAATGGGCACTGTAATGGGGGTAATTTATCTCTTATTGCACATAAATAAGGGTGGAAAGTAGCCTGGTGGTTGGGCCAGTAACCGAAAGATTGCTGGTTCGAATGCCCGAGCTGACAAGGTGACAAATCTGTCAATGCGCCCTTGAGCAAGGCACTTAACCCTTATTTGCTCCAGGGGCGCCATGCTACTATGGCTTACCCTGTAAAACAACAGATGTCACTGCATCTATCTGGTGTATGTGACAATAAAACATCTATCTATAATACCAGGCGAACACAAAGTAAATGACCAGATAATTATCATTACTCTGCATCATCATCACAACAAACACCAGATCAGATATGGTGGTCGAAGAACATGATGAAGACAGATCAGATATGGTGGTTGAAGAACATGATGAAGACAGATCAGATATGGTGGTTGAAGACCATAATGAAGACAGATCAGATATGGTGGTTGAAGAACATGATGAAGACAGATCAGATATGGTGGTTGAAGAACATGATGAAGACAGATCAGATATGGTGGTTGAAGAACATGATGAAGACAGATCAGATATGGTGGTTGAAGACCATAATGAAGACAGATCAGATATGGTGGTTGAAGACCATGATGAAGACAGATCAGATATGGTGGTTGAAGAACATGATGAAGACAGATCAGATACGGTGGTTGAAGAACATGATGAAGACAGATCAGATATGGTGGTTGAAGACCATGATGAAGACAGATCAGATATGGTGGTTGAAGAACATGATGAAGACAGATCAGATATGGTGGTTGAAGAACATGATGAAGACAGATCAGATATGGTGGTTGAAGAACATAATGAAGACAGATCAGATATGGTGGTTGAAGACCATGATGAAGACAGATCAGATATGGTGGTTGAAGACCATAATGAAGACAGATCAGATATGGTGGTTGAAGACCATAATGAAGACAGATCAGATATGGTGGTTGAAGACCATGATGAAGACAGATCAGATATGGTGGTTGAAGACCATAATGAAGACAGATCAGATATGGTGGTTGAAGACCATAATGAAGACAGATCAGATATGGTGGTTGAAGACCATAATGAAGACAGATCAGATATGATGGTTGAAGAACATAATGAAGACAGATCAGATATGGTGGTTCAAGAACATGATGAAGACAGATCAGATATGGTGGTTGAAGACCATAATGAAGACAGATCAGATATGGTGGTTGAAGACCATAATGAAGACAGATCAGATATGGTGGTTGAAGACCATGATGAAGCCAAATATGATTTCCAATTGTAGGGGACATGGGGTTGACGTGGCAATGATAACCATATGGACCAATGCCTATTGCTGGTATGCCAAACAATTTTTTGGTGTTTGTTTTTTTCCCATTGGCAAGTTTATGACATTTTGTTGGATTATTGAGTCCTTATTTAATATTGCTCATGCTAGATATTGTAGTGTAGGCTGTGCATTTGACAGTAAAAAATGTTAATGTTACTAATGCTGGTGCTGATGTGATCAATAGACATTGCAGCCAATGCATGACTCAAGCGTGTATTTTGAGTAGTGAGGTGTATTTTGAGTAGTGAGGTGTATTTTGAGTAGTGTGGCGGTATTTTGAGTAGTGGGGTGTATTTTGAGAAGCGGTGTCTGTGTGTGTGTGTGTGTGTGTGTGTGTGTGTGTGTGTGTGTGTGTGTGTGTGTGTTGCTTTGTGAACAAGCACTACATCAGGGCAACCTGTTCTTGGTTTAATGGTTGGAATGAAGTTGTTTATTACGTCTCTAGGTACTGAACGAGCCTCCGCTACACCTCTACAACACTCTTAAGGTGTAATCTCCCTCTTCCCATTCCGGCTGCATCACATTGACCTAATAGAAATCTTTATGAGGCATATGTCTGAGGCCTGTGGATGAACTAGATGACAATCTAGCAGTCTATAAAATGTCTCCCAACCAGCACTACTGGCTCGCCGCTTCATCCAGGGATTTATATCACCCAGGGTGTATCCCAAATGGAACCACATTTCCTATGCACTGCACTACTTTTGACCGGAGCCCTCATAAGTAGTGCACTTTATAAGGAATGGAGTGCCATTTGAGATGCAGCCCAGGTCCTTAAAGCGCAGAGAAATATGATGGCCGTAGTCTACAGTCATTGTCCTTCAAGAGAAATGGGAAATAAAGAATCAGCTACGTTGTCTCCTCAACAGAGGGGAAGTTAGACATAGGGATGGTTAGTATATGAGTATGTAGGAGGGTGGTTGAGTGTGAATGTCATAGTATAAATCCAACCATGAGAGTTCTTGAGTAAAGCCTTGTGCTGAAATGCAGACCATTTTTCGATAGAATTCCAACCCTGATATATTGCATTCAATGTCTTTGTTTTATTGCTGTTTTCCCCACTTTTCTACCACAATCAAAGATCCTGTAAATGGCACTGATGTGATGCAGCTAGCTAACTGCAGTGATGTATCTTGATTCTGTTGAATGAGCCTAAATACCCAGGGCCAACACTGCCAGAACTTGAAGAAACCCCAGTAAATTCGCTTTGAACTGGTGTCACCACAGCCACCACGTTGCAGTATGAAGGGCGTCAGGGATGGGATGGTGGGGATGGACCTGGAACACTAGTGCAGTGAAAGCTGTGCATGTAGCAGACCACAATGATGTCAGACTGGTAATGTTATTACAAACCCATCTGTCTTTCATCGTATGACAAGCACAACATGTCCAATCATGGTTTCATTTAAATTCTAATTAGTTCGGTTTCACAGGCAGCTATGGCAATGCAGGCAGGCTCCATTGTGGTGTGGGAGCGAGCTAGAGCTAAGGATGGAGAGATAGAAACACCATCACCACTCTCTCTACTACCAGGAGGCCCAACCTGGGACTGAGAGTTCTGTTCTGTTCCGCTGCTCACATTAATATACAGATTAGCATTTACAGTTATTGGTTTGAGGTGATTAACGGCAAAACAAAAAGGCTAGGAATAGTAACAGCTGATATTCAATCAATCATTTCAGGGCGTATCTGTCAGATTATTGTACAGCTCTGATGAGTCTTACTACAGTACGTGAAAGTTGCACTGGCACCGAACACACCAATGAGATTGGGGTGATATTGGCTCCCGAGTGGCGCAGCAGTCTAAGGCACTGCATCTCAGTGCTTGAGACGTCACTACAGACAGCCTGGTTTGATTCCAGGCTGTATCACAACTGGCCTTGATTGGGAGTCCCATAGGGTGGAGCACAATTGGTCTAGCGTCGTCCGGGATTGATTGGTGTAGGCAGTTATTGTAAATAAGAATTTGTTCTTAATAAATCTTCTAAGGGATAGCCCCCTTTTTTTAATATCCTAAAATGACATACCCAAATCTAACTGCCTGTAGCTCTGGCCCTGAAGCAATGATATGCATATTCTTGGTACCATTGTTTTATTTGTTTTATTTTACCTTTATTTAACCAGATAGGCTTGTTGAGAACAAGTTCTCATTTACAACTGCGACCTGGCCAAGATAAAGCAAAGCAGTGCAGAACAAACAACAACAGAGAGTAACACATGGAATAAACAAACATAAGGCAATAACACAGTAGAAAAAAAGTATATATACAGTGTGTGCAAATGAGGTAGGATACCAGAGGTAAGGCAATACATAGGCCATAGTGGTGAAGTAATTACAATATAGCAATTAAACACTGGAGTCATAGATGTGCAGAAGATGAGTGTACAAGTAGAGATACTGGGGTGCAAAGGAGCAAAAAAAATGAGGTAGTTGGATGGACTATTTACAGATAGGCTACGTATAGGTGCAGTGGTCTGTGAGCTGCTCTGACAGCTGGTGCTTAATTAAAGCTAGTGAGGGAAATATGAGTCTCCAACTTTAGTGATTTTGGCAGTTCGTTCCAGTCATTGGCAGCAGAGAACTGGGAGGAAAGGCGGCCGAAGGAGGAATTGGTTTTCTCCATCCAGTGAAATATACCTGCTGGAGCGCGTGCTACAGGTGGGTGCTGCTATGGTGACCAGTGAGCTGAGATAAGGCGGGGCTTTACCTAGCAGACTTATAGATGACCCGGAGCCAGTGGGTTTGGCGACGAATATGAAGCAAGGGCCAGCCAACGAGAGCATACAGGTTGCAGTGGGGCTTTGGTGACAAAACGGATGGCACTGTGATAGACTGCATCCAATTTGCTGAGTAGAGTGTTTGAGGCTATTTTGTAAATGACATCGCCGAATTCAAGGAACGGTAGGATAGTTAGTTTTACGAGGGTATGTTTGGCAGCATGAGTGAAGGATGCTTTGTTGTGAAATAGGAAGCTGATTCTAGGAAACAAAGGAAACACTTTGAAGTTTGTGGAAATGTGAATTGAATGTAGGAGAATATAACACAATAGATCTGGTAGAAGAAAATACAAAGAAAAAAACTACCGTTTTTTTTCTACCACCATCTTTGAAATGCAACAGTAAGGTCCCACATCTAGCCATCACTCTGGTTGTAATTCCGATGGTGTCCACAAGATGACAGCAGTGTATGTTCAAACAGATAACGAATAACTTGAAGTATGAATAAATTACATGACATTTAGTGTGAAGTCACCCAGGTACATTTGGGCAAATCGTGAAGGAGCCATTTACATCCGCATGACATTTTTTGCAAGAATATCGTCAAATCTGTATACTTGGACTTTGATTTAGCTTTTCCAGTATTAGAAGCCATATTATAAGTTCAACATTTTCAAAACACATAGTTTTCATAACTTCATTACTCTCCATATTCTTATAATTTTTGTCCAAAAGGAAAAGGCTTGCTGTCACACAAGGTTAGCAGCTACAGTTTGCGACAGAGCCCAGCTCATTGGCTATCTAGCTAGCTTTGTTTGACCCCGATTTGTGCTTATTTGACAAAGATACAGTCGATCAAGTGGAGACTGCCCGCGTCTCTGAACAAATTTGGTGTCCTATAGGATATACTACACCCCTAATGATATAGTGAAGTCTGGTTATATTCTAGGATCTCTGAGGAATAAATATGAACGTGATTTGACTGGTTGAAACAACATTTAGGGTTAAATGTTCACAGATGCTGAGGTGAATGCCTTCATACTCCAGAAGGAAATGGCTAAGAGCTGTGGACAGCCCCCCATCTCACAGCTAGCCATCAGGGAGCTGCTCATCCAGGAGCTTGCTAGCTACAGCTAGACCACTGTAGCACCTTCTGTCCCCTCTACCTCCGTCCCTTCTGCTCCAACCAGTGGTGTTCACATGCCTAAATTCATCATTGCAGGCAGGAATGTGCTTCAGGGCAAAAAGGGCTCAGTAGGGAGGCTTCGTTGTGCTCTTTGCCACAAGAAATCCCCTGTCACCTGCACCACCTGTTCGGTGACCCTCTGCTTCACACCAGAAAGAGACTGCTATGGGCTATGGCATCAGCAGCACAATATTGTGTAGAGGACTGAGGGTCTTCACATTATTGTACATTGAAAGTGTAAATAGTTACCCTTGTTGTTTTTTATTTTTTGAAATATTCTTATTTTTTTAATATTTTTTTTCAAATATATATATTTTGGGGAATGTTAGAATACATTTTTTGTATTTTGTATATAGTTATTTGCATCAATGTATCACTGTACCAATTCGGCCACCCGGGAAACTTGTGAGGGACACCTGGGTGACTTCATGCTCAATGGCATGTACCTCACTCATTCCTGAAGGTATCTGTTTGAAACTTTGGTCAAATACTCTTGCCTACTTATGTTCTTATTTGAAATTATCCTCAGCATCATATCTGAATGTTTGGCTGTTCTTGTTTATTTTAAAGATGCAACAACAGTAAAAGAACAGAAAACGTCTGTTTATTTCCTTGTATTTTCTTCTACCAGATCTATTGCGTTATATTCTCCTACATTCAATTCACATTTCCACAAACTTCAGAGTGTTTCCTTTCAAATGATACCAAGAATATGCATATCCTTGCTTCTGGGCCTGTGCTACAGACAGTTTGTAACGTCCTGACCAGAGTTCTTATGTGTTTTGCTTGTTTAGTGTTGGTCAGGACGTGAGCTGGGTGGGAATTCTATGTTGTGTGTCTAGTTTGTCTGTTTCTGTGTCCAGCCTAATATGGTTCTCAATCAGAGACAGCTGTCAATCGTTGTCCCTGATTGAGAATCATATATAGGTGGCTTGTTTTGTGTTGGGGATTGTGGGTGGTTGTTTCCTGTCTCTGTGTTTGTATTCTGCACCAGATAGGACTGTTTCGGTTTGCCACATTTTGGTATTTTGTTCGTTGTAAGAGTTCACTGTTTTTGTTTGATTAAACATGTTGAGCACTGGCTACGCTGCGTGTTGGTCCGATCTCTGTTTCACCCCCTCTTCTAGTGAAGAGAGGGAAGGCTGCTGTTACACAGTTGGATTAGGGTATGTTTTCAGGCGGAAATTGAGAAAATGGGGGGGGCTATCCTTACTGACTTACCGAGTTAAATAAAGTTTAAATAAATAAAACATATACATATATTGTTCAGTAGTTCACCACCATTACGTTCCCAAATCAGCTGAGTTATTGTACAGTAAATTCAATAGGCTTTGGTTTGAAACACTTAATTCTGCATCAAAACTGGAACGATTAGATGAGTTCTTCAATGTGGGTTTCAAAGCTTGATTATTGTACACACTTAATAGCATAGAGGTGGAGCTACTCGTTTGTCTTTGTTTTACTCTGTGTCTGTGTGTTTACTGTTGCTTTCTTGTTGTATGTATTCGGATGCAAATTAGAACTCATAACAGCATAAATATTGTCACCCGTGGAACATCAGGGAAGCTCCTTATTACATAATAGACGTTGATTTCTTTCTCTCCTCAGATTACTGGTCACATGTCTCTGAGGCAGAGGCAGGAAACTGGGACCGAGGCGAGGCGATCCTGGGTAAATGTGTTCCAGGCGATGGATGGTGGTTCTCCTCTCTGCTCTCTCTGTGTTTTGGTCATGATTAGCCTGTAATCAGCAAAGAACAATTATTGATTATGATTATTAGCTTTGCGCCACTCAGCTCCCTTCAGGGACTCTGCTCTCTCTGTATTTCATCTCCCCCTCTATCTCTTTCTCTATCCTCTCCCTCTCTCCCTTTCAATCTCCTCTTTGCCTCTTTCTCCCTCTCTCTCTATCTCTTTCTCTATCCTCTCTCTCTTCCTTTCTCTCTCCCTCTCTATCCCTTTGTCTATCCCATCTCTCTCTCTGTATCTCTCTCTTCTCCTTAATCATTGGTATTTCCATATGTCAGTGGTGCCTCTCTCTATCTCCCCTCTCTCTCCCCCTCTCTTACCGCTCCTTAATCATTGGTGCAACATATCACCTGATTACACCTCAAAGTCTGATTACTGCTTGACACCTGACGCATGGGCCTGACTTACAAGTCAACAGAACCCAGGGATAGGACAATTTTTCATCCCAAAGCTTCCTCACACAGCTATCTGGTCCTGTGGGGAGAATGTCGCAAATCTGTCCAAACACACACATACTTTGCATACTATGGCATCCCTGTGCAAAATGTTGTGGATAAAATAGTATTGCTTTTGCACATTTCAATAACGTGTTGTGAACAGGAAAATAATGAATACCACCTCTACCCATTTAAAATCTTAAAGTCTCCTGTTTAGCCTCAGCTCAGTGGGCTAACACATTCCCCAGTTCCATTATACATGTAAATGGGGTTTATTGACCCATCCAGCCACGTCATGTTCATGGTATCACCTGGATGGTACAACTTTGCTATTCAACCACCTAATGAATCACCCTATAACTGGTGTTACTCTGGACTGGTACCAAGGAGAAGAGCAGGCGGTTCAGCACACTTGATAAATCACCTGCGGTTCCAGGCAGCCGCATACGGCGCCGAAGGATTTTGAACAAAACACAACTACTGTATGAGGTGGAGAAAATCATTGACAGTGTTGACCCGGGTGGCGTCTCAGAAACCTGCGACTCAGAGTAATACAGTTTTTCAAATGGTGACCTCTTAAGGGAAACATGAAGTGGGGATGGAATTCAGTTAGTGTGCACTTGTGAAGCCCTGAAGTGTTGCCTTTTTACAGGAGCAAGCTGAGAATAGAAACTTGTGTAGAACTGCCATTACATTTAAACAGCATTGGTCTTCAATGTGAAAGTATACTGTAGGTTGCCTATTATTATCACAATTAACAGCCTTTTGAATTATTACGAATGATAACATTCATTTACATCTCCAATGATGCACAATTGCAATGGAAATTCAACAAGCCATGACTGAATTCCGTCTAAAACTATAAAACCACACAAACTCAAGGGAAAACAGCCATCTCAACTTTGACGGGTCCTTTAAATGTCCCCGAAGATGTACGTCCCCCACGCCAATTTTGTCTTTCAAATTACAGCTATCTAGGATCAACTAAATGAAATCTCGATGGCATAAAGGTTATGTATTATTCTCTCTTAGAGAAGCTCATTGAGGTCCCACGGCACTCCTTCATTACCGAGCAGATTGATCAGAAGATGGAGAGACGCTCTATTGAATCTAAATGACTTTCCCGAAGCTCATTGGCTCCCAGCTAGAAGTCATTTTAATACCTCAGTCTCCTGGTGTCTAATAATATGGACCACCAAAACCATCAGCTTCATATTGACAAGTTTAACATCTCAATTGGATGTTGTTGTTTTTTAAGGTGATGCCCACAGTGGGTTTTAATGAGGAATGTCTACTTTGTTCAGCGTAGTGGAGGTGGTGAAGTTCAGTTGACAATAGCTATCACCAACTTTTATCTCTCTTGTGTTTGTCTGCTTTGGAGTTGTCCTTTCACAGTTATTCTTGCCACCTGAACACAGAAAAGAGAGACTGGAACATCCTCAGCATATCGGTTATAGCAAAGGATCACTGAAGCAAGGACTCCTCAGAAAATTTACTTCACACAATTCATCCTCAATTAATTTCGGAATTGACATTTCCTTCTAATTGTAAGGAGTGCAAATATACTATGGGACGATGAAGGGCCTATATTGCCTTTAATAATCATACAGTACCGGGAATGTAATTATACTATATTTACACAACCAGGGTGTTATTTGCTTTGTTCCTAGGCATCTTATTACTGTGTGGACTCTGCATTGTTAATTATGCAGAGAAAATGAGTAGGAGCTGCTGCTTGCCTGCAGCCAGAAAATTAACCGACTACTTAAGAGACCTAATACATTCTAATCTCCTCTCTGCGTCTTAAACAAATACATATTCACTCGGCTGGTTCTGATTCGCTGCTGCAGCCGTGAGGTTAGTTCTGATTCGCTGCTACAGCCCCTAGGTTAGTTCTGATTCGCTAGCTGCAGCCTCAAGGATTCTGATGTAAAGTGGCCCAGGGCTCTAGAGCTCCAGATTCACGACAGCACACAAACTAACATGCCACTGCCTACTGCCTAATTTCCTCTCAGCAGAATAACCGCTTTCGGTCTGTGTAAATACAATTAATCAGGAAGTAGGAAGTATTTAATTTCCTGTGGCATGATTAGGCCAGAGTTAAAGTTTCTTTATTATTCAAAAGAGAGCAATGATGCAATGGGCTACAGTTCATGGGTAATGAATGCAAGAGGTATTTTGTGCAGAAACATGACTCACCCACTCTATTAGATTAAGATTACCAAAATGGAAGAAGACGAAGAAGGTCCATTGGAAATGTGTATTCTGCTTTGTGCCATCTTCCTGGAGCTATATTCGTCCATTCCAGCCTGGACCAAGGGAACTCTGCTCTCCAACCCCACAACACAAGAGCCAGGGAGTTAGGCTGCACAGAGCAGAGGCACTGGCCCACAGACCAGGACTAACTTCCATTTGGGAGTAGGGCTACGCCAGCTCCTAACACAGTTAAGACTGACATTTGGACAGATTAGCCTTTTTTTCTGCATTTTTGTATGATTTTTCTCTGAAGCCTCAACCTTAGCCTTAAGCCTGAAGCTTCCCCTTTTCTCTCTGCCAGATATGTCTCTCTACTCGTCCCTTGTCCCTGTACATCCTCCAAATCTGAAGAACTTTCAGACAAAGTGTTCATAGGGGTCTGCTTGTCCTGCTGTGGAAAAAGCAAACAGCACTTATACTGTACATGGACGCTTCATGTAAAACTGGTGCCTGAGAATTATTTGGGATTCAAGATTTTTAACTTTTTACAACTGTGTGAATGGGTGAACATGTCCACATTCTAGAGCGTGGCAGAATTCTACACTCAACAATCACGATCACAGCTAAATTCTACCATCTTTAGTTCCAAGTACAGCCAAATGGTGTGAGATGCAGTAATTTAGTTTTCCGTGCTTTTATCTATCAACTGTAGTGGCTTTGGGTTTTTGAGTAGCCACCTGCTGTTAGCTGTGTCTTAGAGGCCTCCACATGCTGCTTTGCTTTCCTCTTCTCTCTCCGCCTCTCCGGCTGCTCCATTAGTTCATTTGTTTGTTCCTAAAAAGGAGATGCACAACGTAATAAAGCACTCTTATCAAGGTTAGGGATGTCATTTATTAACTTTTGAGGACATCTTCATATTAGCTTCAAAATGTCTGCTTATCTGTTCCACTACTTTATTAGCACACAGACCCAGAAAAGCTCATGCTGCCCAATCGTGCTTTAAAGATTCATTACTATCAGAGTAAAAAATCCATCTGTTCATTTTGCCATTGCTGTAAATCTGCAAGCTGAAAGATGTCACACAGAGATTTCATGTAATCTATTGGTTTCAATTAAAATGTAAGTGAGCACTTTCAATAGCTTTTTAGGCAGAGCATTAGTTGAAAACAGACTGCTTCGGGAGAAATGAAGATTGCTGTGTTACAATACAACACTATTCAGTTAAAAATCAGCAGTTCCAAAATGATTGGCACCCTTGATTAAGATGAGCAAAACAGACTATATAATAAATAATACAAATACTGAGCTACATAGTTTGCTCCAATGTTTTTCTTATTATATAATTTCATACTAATACAATTTCTTAGAGAACTATATTTTGTTTAACAAATGATGGGCACAATCTCAAATGTTTGAGATTGGAGAACACATTGGGAGGGATCTTAGATCGTTCCTCCGTACAGGATCTTTCCATATCCTTAATATCCTTCATCTGCGCTTAAGGACTGCCCTTCTTCAATTCAAACCACAGATTTCAATGGGGTTTAAGTCCAGAGACTGAGATGGCCATTGCAAAATGTTGATTTTGTGGTCAAGTAACAATTTCTTTGTTGATTTTGATGTGTTTCCTTTGGTTATTGTCTTGCTGGAAAATCCACTTGGCCAAGTTTCAGCTTTCTGGCATAGGCAACCAGGTATTTGCTAAAATGCCCTGGAACTTGATAAAGTGAATGATGCCATTGACTTTAACTAGGGCCCCAGGACCATTTTGCTTGTTTGCAATCAAACAAGCAAAAGGTCAGTATAGAGACAAAGTGGAGTTGCAATTCAATGGCTCAGACACAAGACAAATGTGGCAGGGTCTACAGACAATCATGGACTACAAAAGGAAAACCAGCCACGTTGCGGACACCAACGTCTCGCTTCCAGACAAACTAAACACCTTCTTTGCCCGCTTTGAGGATAATACAGTGACACCGCCGCAGCCCGCTACCAAGGACTTTGGGCTCTCCTTCTCCGTGGCCGACGTAAGACATTTAAACGCGTTAACCCTCGCAAGGCTGTCGGCCCAGACGGCATCCCTAGCCGCGTCCTCAGAGCATGCGCAGACCAGCTGACTGGTGTGTTTACGGACATATTCAATCTCTCCCTATCCCAGTCTGCTGTCTCCACATGCTTCAAGATGGCCACCATTGTTCCTGTACCCAAGAATGCAAAGGTAACTGAACTAAATGACTATCGCCCCCCAGTAGCACTCACTTCTGTCATCATGAAGTGCTTTGAGAGACTAGTCAAGGATCATATCACCTCCACCTTACCTGTCACCCTAGACACACTTCAATTTGTTTACCCTCCCAATAGATCCACAGACGATGCAATCGCCATCACACTGCACATTGCCATATCTCATCTGAACAAGAGGAATACATATGTAAGAATGCTGTTCATTAACTATAGCTCAGCATTCGACACCATAGTACCCTCCAAGCTCATCGTTAAGCTTGGTCCACCCACACAGACAATATCGCCTCTTCAACCTCAGGAGGCTGAAGAAATGTGGCTTGTCAACTAAAGCCCTCACAAACTTTTACAGATGCACAATTGAGAGCCTCCTGTCGGGCTGTATCACCGCCTGGTACGGCAACTGCACCGTCCACAACCACAGGGCTCTCCAGAAGGTGGTGCGGTCTGCACAACTCATCACTGGGGGAAAACTACCTCCCTTCCAGGACACCTACAGCCCCGGATGTCACAGGAAGGCCAAAAAGATAATCAAGGACAACAACCACCCGAGCCACTGCCTGTTCACCCCGCTATCATCCAGAAGGCGAGGTCAGTACAGGTGCATCAAAGCTGGGACCGAGAGACTGAAAAACAGCTTCTATTTCAAGGCCATCAGACTGTCAAACAGCCATCATTAGCACAGAGAGGCTGCTGTTAACATATATGCTTCAAATCATTGCCCACTTTAATAAATGGAACACTAGTCACTTTAATAATGCCACTTTAATAATGTTTACATATCTTGCATTACTCATCTCATATGCATATACTGTATTCTATACTATCTATTTCATCGTAGCCTACGCCGCTCTGTCATTGCTCATTCATATATTTATGTTTATATATTCTTATCCCATTCCTTTACTTATATTTGTGTGTATTAGGTATTTGTTGTGGAATTGTTAGATATTACTTGTTAGATATTGCTGCACTGTCGGAACTAGAAGCACCAGCATTTCGCTACACTCTCAATAACATATTTTAACAATGTGCACTGTATGTGACCAATAAAGTTTGATTTGATTTGAAGTGAAATAGACCCATAACCTCTAAGATCCACCACCTTATTTTACAGTAGGTATGAGTTTCTTTTCTGCATATGCATCTGTTTTTTCAACGCCAAACCCACCACTGATATTCATGGCCAAAGAGCTCTATTTTCATATGGTCTGATCATGGAGGAATGGTCTAAGATTCCTTGCAATGTGTTCTCAAATCTCATAAAACATTTTAGAAAAAGGCTCAGTGTCATTATCCTCGCAAGGTGAGGGTGATTGGGTATTGAAAACAATCATGTTGACCCCTATAATTTTTTTTGCTTGTTAAAACCCTTTCTCAATAGGGGGTGCTGTTTTCACTTTGTAAAAATTTCGTTCACAAATTAAACTGCCTCGTACTCAATTCTTGCTCGTACAATATGCATATTATTATTACTATTGGATAGAAAACACCCTCTAGTTTCTAAAACCGTTTGAATTATATCTGTGAGTAAAACAGAACTCAAGTTGGAGCAAACTTCCTGTGAGGAAGTGAAACATCTGAAATCAGGCAGGCTGTTCTGGGGTCAGTTTATTAATTTGCATGTCTTCTATTGGTCGACATGCACTGCATACGCCTTCCCCTAGATGTCAGCAAATAGTGAGCAATGGAATGGAGTTGCTAGGCAGATCTGAGGCCATATAAAGGGTCTGGGAACGTGGGGTCCACTCTTTTCAACATTCGCCATGACGCAAGACAGACCTCAGGATGGCGTTCTGGAATGCTCCCGTTATAGGCCTTAGATATATCCGGCTCTGATTTTATTCGAAATAGGTGTTAAAGACATCATAATGTTGTTATTTTAAACCGAGTTATATCAGTTTATATCAGTATATTGCGATTTTCGGATAAATCTTTGTGCTGCGTTGTAGTGAGTTGGGCACGTCTGGGCCACATGGCTAATGTTTACTGCTAATTCCAAAGTTGAAGGCGACAATCTACAACCGAGCAACGATTCTTTTGGACAAAGGACAACTTGCCCAAGATTCTGATGAAAGCTCATCAAAAAGTACGAACTATTTATGATGTTAATTCGTTGTTCTGTTGAAAAATGTAAAACTCCTATTCCGCCATTAATTTCGGTGCGGTCTCGCTTTAACGCACGCTGTATGTCGTAGTGACGTTAATTAAAAAAATCTAACACAGTGGTTGCATTAAGAACTAATGTATCTTTCATTTGCTGTCCAACCTGTATTTTTTTGTCAAGTTTATGATTAGTTAATGATTAGATTAGGTGCCTCTCCCAAGATTTCTCCCGACATTTTGTTGGCAGCTTGGCTACTATTCTCATTGTATAACCACGATTTGTGCCGCTACATATGCCAATTTTCGAACAAACTCTATATGTATTGTGTAATATGATGTTATAGGACTGTCATCTGAAGAAGTTTGAGAAGGTTAGTGAAAAAATTTATATCTTTTGCTGGTTTATTCGTTATCATTATTGTTGGCTTGAATCAATGCTGTTGTGTGGTTGGCTATTGTAGTAAGCTAATATAATGCTATATTGTGTTTTCGCTGTAAAACACTTAAAAAATCTGAAATATTGGCTGGATTCACAAGATCTTTGTCTTTCATTTGCTGTACGCTGTGTATTTTTCATAAATGTTTTATGATGAGTATTTGGGTAATTCACGTTGGTCTCTGTAGTTATTCTAGTTGCTTTGGTGAGAGTTGTGATGGTGGCTGCAATGTAAAACTATGATTTATACCTGAAATATGCACATTTTTCGAACAAAACATATGCTATACAATAAATATGTTATCAGACTGTCATCTGATGAAGTTGTTTCTTGGTTAGTGACTATTTATATCTTTATTTGGTCGAAATTGTGATAGCTACCTATGCAGGAAAAAAATGGTGGAAAACAAAAGTTGTGTCTTTTGCTATCGTGGTTAGCTAATAGAAATACATATTGTGTCTTCCCTGTAAAACATTTTAAAAATCAGAAATGATGGCTGGATTCACAAGATGTGTATCTTTCATCTGGTGTCTTGGACTTGTGATTTAATGATATTTAGATGCTAGTATTTACTTGTGACGCTATGCTAGGCTATGCTAGTCAGCTTTTTTACTGATGGGGGTGCTCCCGGATCCGGGATTGTGTGCAAGTAGAAGTTAATTAAGCAATATCTACTTTTCTGATCAATTGTATGTCAAAAGAGTTGAGTGTAGGGTCAATGCATATTGTCCGGGTAGCTATTGGTTAACTATTTAACAAACTACAGCGCTTACAGTGCGGTAGCAGAGAGAACAGTATATGACTAGGGTGGCTGGAGTCTTTGACAATTTTTAGGACCTTCTTCTGATACCTCCTGGTATAAAGGTCCTGGATGGTAGGAAGCTCGGCCCCATTGATGTACTGGGGTGTACACAGTACCCTCTGTAGCGCCTTGTGGTCGGATGCCAAGCAGTTGCCATACCAAGCGGTGATGCAGTCAGTCAAATTGCTCTCAATGATGCAGCTGTATAACATTTTGAGTATCTAAGGGCCCATGCGGAATCTTTTCAGCCTCCTGAGGGGGAAGAAGTGTGGTCGTGCCATCTTCACAACTGTGTTGGTGTGTGTGGACCATGATAATTCCTTAGTGGGTTGGACACCAAGGAACTTAAAGCTCTCGACCCGCTCCACTATAGCCCCGTTGATGTGGAAGGGGTTGTGCTTGGCTTTCCATTTCCTTCAGTCCACAATCAGCTTCTTTGTCTTGCTGACGTTGAGGGACAGGTTGTTGTTGCACAACACTGCCAGGTCACGGACCTCCTCCGTATGGGCTGTCTCATCATTGTCGGTGATCAGGCCAACCACAGTCATGTCATCAGCAAACTTTATTATTTTGATATATATATTTTTTATTTAACCTTTATTTAACCAGGCAAGAAATTGTTATTTACAATGTAACCTGGACGCTGGGAGTCGGGAAGCAAGTGCAGGTGGTGAGGAACATGACATGAGTAGCGTACAGACATGAAACACATAGTCAATCCTGCCTGGGGAATGGAACTAAAGAAGTGACAGATATAGGGGAGGAAATCAGTGAAGTGATGGAGTCCAGGTGTGCCTATAGATGAAGCGCAGGTGCGCGTAATGATGGATGCCAGGTGAACGTAATGATGAATGCCAGGACCGGTGGTTAGTAAGCCGGCGACGTTGACCGCCGGAGGGGAGGAGCGGGAGTAGAGGTGACAGTACTGCCCTCATGACGGGCGGCCCCAGCCGCAGGACGACGCAGGCCAGAGGGACATCCACGAGGGGTGTCATGAAGGACAGCTTCAACCAGGGGATCCACCGGCCTGAGAAGGGAGACAGGTGAGATATGGTAGTCAACAGGAAGTTGTAATGTGTACGTCACCTCGTTGTCCCTCCAGAGAACCTTGAACAGCCCCACAAACCGGGGGCTCAGCTTCTTGCAGGGCAGGCAGAGTGGGAGGTTCCTGGTGGAGAGCCAGACGCAATCACCAGGATGGAACACGGTGGTGATCCGCCTGCTCCTTCTGGTGACAGATGGCATGCTGGAGCCTCACATGAGCATCACTCCAAACCTCCTCTGTGCGCCGGAACCATTTGTCCACCGCAGGGGCCTTGTCCTAACTCGTGCCCAATCCCCAGCTCCTGGTTCATTCTCTCCACCTGCCCGTTGGACAAAGGCCGGTACCCGGGAGTGAGGTTGACTGGAACCCCAGTTTCTCCTTGAAAGCCTTCCATACCTGTGATGTGAATTGGGGTCCACGCTCAGAGACGATGTCCTCTGGAAGGCCATAGTGCCAGAAGATCTGCTGGAAGAGTGCCTCAGCGACCTGGAGATAGATAGGGAGACCAGAGAGAGGAATAAACTGCCATGATTTAGAAAATCTATCCACCAGAAGGGTGGTGAAACCATCAGAGGGGAGATCGGTAACAAAATCAATGAACAGATGAGACCAGGGACATTGAGGCACTGGAAGGGGAAGGAGTTTCCCTGCTGGAGCATGCCGGGGAGACTTCATTTGGGGCACACACAGAACAGGAGTTGACGTAGAGAATAATGTCCTGCGCCAAGGTGGGCCACCAATACTTTTCGGACAGTGATTGAATATTACGGGAGATCCCAGGATGTCCAGCGACGACAGCTGTGTTTGTCCAGGTCAACAGTCGCTCCCTTTTCCCTGTGGGAACATAGATGTGCTCAGGAGGACAGGTAGTGGGAGCGGGTTCCCTCTCCAGAGCCTGGTGAATGTCCACATCTATGTCCCAGACCACAGGGGCTACAACATGAGAGAGAACAGGAAAACAGGCCATCCAGCATTCAGGTGACCAGTCCGTGATTCTCATCCTCGACCATGAGATGGTGGGATTATGGCGTTAGAGCCATGGGAGGCCAAGGGTGATCTTGTGAGCTGGTGCCCTAGTGATGAAGAAGGCAATGTTTTCCTGATGAATGGATTCCACGGTGAGGGTGAGTGATGAGGTGATGTGTGTGATGGTTCCGGATCCTAGTGGCCGATTATCATGGGCTTGAACTGGAAATGGAGAGGAGAGTGGGTAAGAGGGGATGTTATTAAGAGAGGAGGCAAGGGTCTGGTCAATAAAGTGCCCCGCGGCACTGGATTCTAGCTCTGTAGAAACAGTACATGAGGGACAGCCAGCTAGTGTGATCGACACTAAAAAGAGTTTAACAGAACTTGATGAAGATGGGATACTCACACCAGCCCCAGGAGGTGGAAGATCACGTGACAGTCCCTCTGCTCTCGTAGTTCCCGAGTTGGGATGTATCAGATACTGCTGAAGCTGGTGATCCCCTTGACCACAATAGAGACTCGGCTGTCTCTGTCTGCGTCGCCGTGGGGAGGCACGTGACCCTTTCCTCCATTGATTCAGGCTCTGATACAGTGTTCACTGAGGGAGGGAGAGAAGCAATGTGGATTCCGATGCTCCCAAAGTAGATTATTCAACCAGATGGTCATCGCAAATAGTGCGTCCAAGGAAAGGTTGTCATCAAGACATGCCAGTTCCGTTTGGACCTCCTCACGCTCTTTGGAATAGCATACGGAGCGCCGGCTCATTCCATCCGTTGGATGCTACTACTGTCCGGAAGGTGAGCGCGTTTCTCTGCAGCGGTCTGGTCATCCCAGAGTAGCCCCCCCCCCCCCTCCAGTGGATGATCAAAAATAACTCTGAACAGAGCCATGAACCCCTTACATGAAGCCAGCTCATCCTCTCCCAGACAGCCGTAGCCCACTCCAACGCCTGCCCAGTCAGCAGACAAATAACCATAGCAACCTTGGAACTCTCGGTGGTAGGGGCTCCCATCTGGTGTGCAAAATAGAAGGAGCACTGGAGTAGGAAGCCACGGCGTATAGATGATGTTACGTCATATTTATCTCGGAAGGACAAAAGGGCATCGTTGACCTGGGAGGACATCTGAATGGACTGATATGTTGGCTCGCTGGGTTGACTGTTGGCAGACTATCCTCCGCTAGTGGAAGGCAACACCTCTCAGGCATGTTCGAGACACTGAGGACTGCGAAGAAGCTTGTATTGGTGCTTACGAAGTAAGTATCCCTGTTTGTCGACCGTCTGGGAGATGTTCTGATTTCCTGCTGCTTCCATTTAGTGAGGCAGTACTCTGTAACGTTGATGCAGGGAGTCGGGAAGCAAGTGCAGGTGGTGAGTTTGATAATAAACAGAACATGTCACAATACAAGATACATGAGTAGCGTACAGGCACGAAACACATAGTCAATACTGCCTTGGGAATGGAACTAAGGGAGTGACAGATATAGGGGAGGTAATCACTGAAGTGATGGAGTCCAGGTGTGCTTATAGATGAAGCGCAGGTGCGCGTAATGATGAATGTCAGGACCGGTGGTTAGTAAACCGGCGACGTCGAATGCCGGAGGGGAGGAGCGGGAGTAGACGTGATACGCTGGGCCAATTGTGCGCCACCCTATGGGACTCCCGATAACGGCCGGTTATGATACAGCCCGGGATCTGTAGTGACGCATCTAGAACTGCGTTGCAGTGTCTTAGACCGCTGTGCCACTCAGGATCCAAAACTTAATGATGGTGCTGGAATCGTGCGCTGCCAAGCAGTCGTTGGTGAACAGGGAGTACATGAGAGGACTAAGAACTGTCATGACTGTCCTGTGAGTATCACAATGGGTCAGATCAGCTTGGCAATGGTTGACAATAACCAGACCTTCTCTCACCCACAGAAAAGGCGAGGAGGGAACTGGGCTGGGTAAACAGTTCACACCTGTTGTAAATTACAGGACAAGGGGGCTCTTTCTCCCCCTCCAGTAAAATCCACCAGAGGAATGTCTTTGTTAAACAGGCTTTCCCAGACGAAACTCTAACATGGTCAAAAGTGGATACTGGGGAATGTGGGGAATGGTCAGTGGGGAGCTATAGAAAACTTATGTCCTATTGGTTTTCATTTTGTGATGTCATTAAAAATTGTATGGATGAAATACTGTATCTTTGAAAGTATATATCCCCTTTATCTGTCAAGTTTCCATCCAATATGTTATGCATATAATATGAAAAATGATGAGCGTAATTTTGTTAAGATTTGAATGTGATTTTAGGAGCCATAAGAGGTAATAGTTTTAGAATACTTTGTGCATAGTAAGTAGCCTAGCCCCGAGTGAGGTCAGACAGCGTGTCAGACTGACAGAACCGTCCTCTTTGGCCAGAGGGCATAAAAGGATTGCCAACAGAGATTGACATTAGATCAAGAAAGACGAGGAGTTGCAGCACACGTCTAAAGTGGTTTAAATGCTGAATCTCATAGACCAGGAAACGTGAGGCGGGAGCTAATCGTTTGTAATGGTTGGAACTTTGAACCTCAACACGAGGTGAATAAATAAAATCACCTTCCTTTAGACCAGTTCATTGCCAGGTTGCAGCTGTGTGTGCAAAGTGGTTTGAATCCTGAACCTTAAATAATCAACACGAGGTGTAGGTGATATGGCATTGGTATGGCAGATTAGTTCTCCTGAGTCAGATATTGAGAAAAGGGAATCTAAGTGAGACTATCCTACTATGCTCATCACCAATGGGAACCGTCGACACGGCTGGCTATCTTCCAGACTGAACAACAGTAGAAGAGACAAGTCTGAACCCTTTCGGACAATCAAAGCCTTTACAAGCGTGCCGTTGAAAGGCCAACCCACAGGCTATTGATGAAAACCAACTTCAGAGCGCTCAGGACCTCAGACTGGGGGGGAAGGTTCACCTTCCAACAGGACAGCGACCCTGACTTGAACCTGATCTAACATCTCTGGAGAGACCTGAAAATAGATTTACAACGACAATCCGCATCCAACCTGACAGAGATTGAAAATATATGTAGAGAAGAATGTGAGAAACTCCCCAAATGCAGGTGTTCCAAGCTTGTAGCATCATACCCATGAAGACTATACACTGTAATTCCTGCAAAAGGGGCTTCAACAAAGTACTGAGTAAAGGGTCTGAATACTTATTTAAATGTGATATTTCATTTTTTTTTTTTTATAAATGCATGTGCAAAAATGTCTGAAAACCTGTTTTTGCTTTTTCATTATGGGCTATTAGATTGATGAGGGGGGAAACAACTATTTAATCCACTTTAGAATAAGGCTGTAACGTAACAAAATGTGGAAAAAGTCAGGGGGTCTGAATACTTTCTGAATGCACTGTATAGTATTCTGAGTTGTGACGCAAGGCTCACAACCTTGGCTAAACCATATGGTTATGGGCCTATAGCCTTCACATATGAATGGAGTCAGATAGTACATCATATTAGGGTCATAGACCCTTTGCACTATCTCTCTGTATTCCTCAGACAAAGCACATTTTCACTATTCTACAGATATGCCAATATCAGCATAACCCACTTGGTCGGGGGGTTGCTTGCTCTCATTTGAATGACATTGGTTTCCTGACAATAGCATTAATTTCCTCTATATGTAAATTTCTTCCTAATGTGAAACCCCACTATAACTGGTAAAACTGTAGAAAGTTAATGAACCCTTTGTAATTGCAATTGCTATAGCAACAGTCATACCTGGCTACACTCTGATATTACGCCAGCTCGACGGTCTCTTTTCCCCCCAGTGAGCAGTCGGTCGCAGAAAAACCAAAAGCCACATTAAACTGCTTTCATTATACAGAGGAAGCGGTCTCCTTTGAGCACAAATAGGTAGGAACACAATGCATCGTTAGTCTCTGAAAAATGAAGCACCAGCTAACATCATTAAGGGTCCACAGAATGTAGTAACATTTTAATAGACTATCTCACTTTGGGTTCTCATTGGATTCTAATGTCCACAAACCAGATGCCCTAATGCAATCAAGTCACCCCAGAAGTAAAATCATGGTGTTATACATTTCCAATTGCTAATCATGCAAGAATTGCATAAAAACTTGAAACTTGACTGCAATGAGATAATGTGTGAAACAAACTGTTCCTCTGCCCTGCTGTGATTTCCACTTTCACCACCTTGTGATTTAGTAATTAGCAATTTAAAAAACTTTCCTTATTAAAATACTTGTATTTTCAGGCTTTTGAGACAACCAAAACACTGGACAAAACAATGTATCTTGATTAACACACCTACATACAAAGTCTGGAGAGAAAACTTGATCTGAAGTGTATGAATGTGTACAGTATATTTATATATCCGGATGAGTCATAGTGATGTCACAGTGTAAACCTGACACCTGGTGAACACATCTGGGAAAACGATCATTAATTTCAACTTCATTTCATTTTGCCATCTTGGTGATTATGCCAAATCCATCTCTGTCACAATCCCAGGTAGTAATCAAATTTGGAAAAGAATTGACAAATGATGAAGAAGAAGGAATGTAGGAAGACCCAATGAAACAAGATTTAATCTTTGGAAAAGCAATTCGCTCACTTCAGCGAATTGAACCTAAAAACTAGACTCCACAATAACATTAGGGAACTGGGTAAAGAGACTTCCTTAGATCCCCCAAAAAACAAGTAATGAACTCAATGACTGCAAACTGCTCAGCTATACTCCTAGGGTTGTTCTATGACCACTGTGACGAGGCTGAGCCTGGCAAATTACTATCCTGCCACATCAAGAAGTAAAACATTCAGACAGAGCAATTAATGCAATTCAAAGTCTGAAAAGGGGGAATATCTTTGGACCCCTGTGGAAGTAAATAATACCTTTGAATTCTAACTTTTATAACGGCCTTTGTAAAGCTAGATCCCCAGAGAGTCCAGCTCATCAGCAATCTATTCTAGATGGAATTAATATTCATTCCAATTCAGAGGATACGCAATTAGACCTGGGTGATGTGGATGTTCAAGAACTACACACTACTACACACTACAGACTTACACTGAGTTTACCAAACATTAGGAACACCTTCTTAATATTGAGTTGCACCCCCCCAAGTGACAGCAATATGGGATCATAGCTTCCACCTGGAATCACCAGGTCAGTCCATGTCATGGAAAGAGCATGTTTTGTACTCTCAGTGAATAAGACTATTGAACTCTGATACCATAATATAATTTGTGTTTGGTCATAAAGAGAACTGTGGGGGCATAAAGACACTCGATGGGATATATTATTTGCAGGACAATATCCCAGAGGATGATTGTAACTAAAAAAAAAATTTAAACTCCCGTTGTAGCTGACATTTTAGCATTCACTGAAACATGTCATCCTCAATATGGACTTCCCTTTCTGAACAACAGAGGGAGGCACAGGGAGAGAGGGAGAGAGGGGAAGAAAAATAGAGAGGAACCGACGGAAAGACAGAGAAAGAGGGAGAGAGGGAAAGAGAGACAGAGAGAGAGAGGGAGGAAGAGAGGGTAGAGGCTGACAGGTTGTCATATAACTCAGTGTCAGCCTGGCTACTGCTGCTGTCTCGTTTATCGTTGATGTTAATTGCAGGTGACAGGGCTAAGTACCAGGCTTTGCACATGACAACAATGACTCCTAAAGAAGTTCTTCACGGTCCCCTCGTCATTCGCTCGCTGTGACAGTACTGATTATGCAGGCTAAGAGTTTGTCAAGTTCGCATTCATGGAGTTGGCCACACAGAGAAAGCTCAGTATCGGGCTGCAATGACACATCTGATGCAAGCCATCGATCTATTTTGGTGAAGACAGATGTTTAAGTGAAGAGAGAGGTACTGGGATTTCAAATCATTGATCGATTCAATAAAACATGATTATTATTAATATTAGTGTGTATCATAGAACATAGCTCTTACGAAAGACCTGTAGATCATGTGCATGTGAACAGCTATTTACAGTTACTGCAGTTGGCATTAGTTACCAATGTAAAACTCCTGTAAACTGCTGTGGACCTCTTTGTCTCGGTTGGTGTTCCAACCTCCCCTCTCTCTCTCTCTCTCTCTCTCTCTCTCTCTCTCTCTCTCTCTCTCTCTCTCTCCTCTCATTCTTTCTCTCTCTCTCGCTCCCTTGCTGTCTCTTTCTAACTCTCTCCCTCTCCCTCTCTCTCTCTCCCTCTCTCTCTGTCTCTCTCTCTCTCCCTCTCCCTCTCCCTCTCCCTCTCCCTCTCCCTCTCTCTCCAGCCCTCTCCCTCTGTCTCTCTCAATTCATTTTTAATTTAAGGGGCTTTATTGGCATGGGAAACATATGTTTACATTGCCAAAGCAAGTGAAATAGATAATAAACAAAAGTTAAGAGTAAAGAATAAAGACATTTCAAATGTCATATTATGTCTATATACAGTGTTGTAATGATGTACAAATAATTTAGGGAAAACACAAATAAATAAATAAACATATTTCACCCAATTGATATGGGAATTTATCAAAATTGGATTTGTTTTCAAATTCTTTGTGGGTCTGTGTAATCTGAAGGAAATACGTGCCTCTAATATGGTCATACATTTGGCAGGAGGTTAGGAAGTGCAGCTCAGTTTCCATCTCATTTTGTGGGAAGTGTGCACATAGCCTGTCTTCTCTTGAGAGCCAGGTCTGCCTACGGTGCCCTTTCTCAATTGCAAGGCTTTGCTCACTGAGTCTGTACATAGTCAAAGCTTTCCTTAAGTTTGGGTCAGTCACGGTGGTCAGGTATTCTGCCACTGTGTACTCTCTCTTTAGGGTCAAATGGAATTCTAGTTTGTTCTGTTTTTTGTTAATTCTTTCCAATGTGTCAAATAATTATCTTTTTATTTTCTCATGATTTGGTTGGGTCTAATTGTGCTGCTGTTCTGGGGCTCTGTGGGGTGTGTTTGTGTTTGTGAACAGACCCCAGGACCAGCTTGCTTATGGGACTCTTGTCCAGGTTCATCTCTCTGTAGGTGATGGCTTTGTTATGGAATGTTTGGAAATTGCTTTCTTTTAGGTGGTTGTAGAATTTAACGGGCCTTTTTTTATTTGGATCATCAGCGGGTATTGGCCTAATTCTGCTCTGCTTCCATTATTTGGTGTTTTACATTGTACACATAGGATATTTTTGCAGAATTCTGCATGCAAAGTCTCAATTTAGTGTTTGTCCCATTTTGTGAATTATTTTGTGAATTCTCTCTCTCTCCGCACCCCTCCTCTGCCTCTCTTTCCAGACCCCCTCCCTCTGTCTCTCTCTCTACCCCCGTCCCTCTGTTTTAATTCAATTTCAATTTAAGGGCTTTATTGGCATGGGAAACATATGTTAACATTGCCAAATCAAGTGAAGTAGATTAATAAACAAAAGTGAAATAAAAATAAAAATTGACAGTGAACATTACAATCACAGAAGTTCCAAAAGCATAAAGACATTTCAAATGTCATATTATGTCTATATACAGTGTTGTAACAATGTGCAAATAGTTAAAGTACAAAAGGGAAAATAAATAAACATAATATGGTTTGTATTTACAATGGTGTTTGTTCTTCACTGGTTGCCCTTTTCTTGTGGCAACAGGTCACACATCTTGCTGCTGTGATGGCACACTGTGGTATTTCACCCAGTAGATATGGGAGTTTACCCCCCCCCCCCCAAAAAACAAAAAACAAATGGAATTATTATCTGTGTAATCTTAGGGAAATATGTGTCTCTAATATGGTCAGAAATGTGGCAGGAGGTTAGGAAGTGCATCTCAGTTTCCACCTCATTTTGGGGGCAGTGTGCACATAGCCTGTCTTCTCTTGAGAGCCAGGGCTGCCTAAGGTGGCCTTTCTCAATAGCAAGAGTTAGCAGTTGATGTTACTCTTTAATAACACAGACCCCAAAGCAAATCAGGGAGAGGAAAATAGGTTTATTCCAAGTGGAGAAATCATAGATGTTATTTTGAGAGGTAAATGTTCATTCTCCCCTGTCCTCAGTAATTCTCTCCACAGAACAGTGACAGGATGTAATTTATAACCCCTCCCTAGCCTGTGGTTGACCACTTAGAAATCCTTGCAATAAAACTGGACCAATGACCAAATAACAAGTATCCTGTTTCAGGCTCAATGTATAGACAAATTCCTCCCATGTCTCTGACCCATTGATCGTTAATTCCCTATTACAGAAAAAAACACTATTTCCATTAATTGTTAATTCCCTCTTGACCTTTAGTCCTCTGCGTTGTGTATTATCTTAAACTATTCTTACACAAGGCTATGCTCATTGAGTCTGTACATACTAAAAGCGTTCCTTAAGTTTGTGTCAGTCACAGTGTTCAGGTATTCTGCCACTGTCTTTAGGGCCAAATGGCATTCTAGTGTGCTCTGTTTTTTTTGTCAATTCTTTCCAAAGTGTCAAATAATGATCTTTTTGTTTTCTCGTGATTAAGTTGGGTCTAATTGTGTTGCTGTCCTGGGGCTCTGTGGGGTCTGTTTGTGTTTGTGAACAGAGCACCAGGACCAGCTTGCTTAGGGGACTCTTCTCTAGGTTCATCTCTCTGTAGGTGATGTTTTACTCTCGCTCTCTTTTTCTCTCTCCCCCAGAGTGCACAGTCAGGGGTCTGTCTGCTTTTGTGCTCTGTGTCTAAGCACCTAGAGGTGTGATCTATGGAAGAGTAATGGCCATGGTAATGGTCCTGAGAACTGGCTGTTCAATAGAAGAGCCTGTTTTAATCATCTAAGGAGATCCACCCCTAGGGAAGTCATTAAACGTATCGAGAGCTGGGGACTACAAGGTTCTATCCGCAAAAATATGATTCTGAGATAATTGTCTTTGAAATTCCAATGTCTATTTTGTATTGTTTTAAACTTAACAACATAAATTTGGGTTTTTACAGTACTATATAGGTAAAGAACACTGACCAGAACAAGGCAATAGCTCACTTTGGACAAAATTCCTGATAGAACCTTACTGTCCCAGGCTCTCAATATATTTAGCATTCTCATAATGATGTGAATAATGTCCATACCTTTCATAGGCCTAATGGAGAGATTAGCATGATTTGACACAAATTGGTGAAATAAAATTGTGTGTGCGTGTGCGTCTGTCTGTGTGTCTGTGTGTGTGTGTGTGTGTGTGTGTGTGTGTGTGTGTGTGTGTGTGTGTGTGTGTGTGTGTGTGTGTGTGTGTGTGTGTGTGTGTGTGTGTGTGTGTGTGTGTGTGTGTGTGTCGTGGCCAGCCTTCACTCGCCAAAGCCTCTCATCTGATTTATGTAGATCATGTTGTGTGTGCGTGATTGTCTCCCATGATAAGACTGATACTGGTATAGTATCTTCTTCTTGACGTCTTCTCTGTCTGCTTGTCTTCCCCTCATGTTGTTGCACATTCTTTTTTTAAATATGTCCCTCCATCCTTTTATCCTTCTGGTCAAACAGGAGACAGACATCTTTGACGATCAAATCTAACAGAAAATAAGCATATCTGAAGAAGACCAAGGTGCAGCGTTGTACGTGTTCATGCTTCTTTATTTTAAAAAACAAACACCAATCAAAACAACAAAAGAACAAAGAACGTCACGTCTTGAAGGCTACACAGAGCTAACAAAAACAACATCCCACAACTTAAGGTGGCAAAACAGGCTGCCTAAGTATGATCCCCAATCAGAGACAACGATAGACAGCTGTCCCTGATTGAGAAACATACCCGGCCAAAACATAGAAACACAAATCATAGAAATAAAGAACACAGAATGTCCACCCAAATCACACCCTGACCAAACCAAATAGAGACATAAAAAAGGCTCTCTAAGGTCAGGGCGTGACAATATCCTATTTTTCAAATAATTTGTCCAGAAAGGGAGATATATTATATTCATTCATCAAGAGTATTTCCAGGCTTGTATCAAAAGATCCATGAATTGTATATCCAATTGGGATTTTGTTGACATTACATAAGGGCCTTTTGAATTCATGAATAATAAGAAGTTATTATCATTTACAAAACAACAAACAACCCACTCAAAACACAACCTGAGTAGGTGAATTTCCCCTTCCATTACCATGAAACAACGCTCTCAGTCAATGGAACAGTGAGTTCATATATCTATTACGTGACGTAGACCGTGTCAATGATAATAATATGGATTATTATTCATAGTAATAATATTTTGTTTAAACTGATAATTTCAAGTGGTTATTTTCAGTGGTTCAGGAATAAGAAACTAAAACCCAAACACGCTTGAAACCCAACCTAAAGCCATAGCTTTCATAAAAGCCCTCTGTAATATCCCCAAAAATACATAAAAGCATAGTAAAAACATAAAGAAACTCCCATGTATGTAGAAATACAGAACAAAATCCCCACACCCTTGAAACCCACAGATTTTCATAACCATCCTCTATACTAAAAACACCAAAAACATTTGCATTTATAGGGTCTGCTCATACACCTGGTGGTCCTAATCAGCCACTTATGTGGTGCCATTGTTTTGTTTTTATTTGCGTGTGTATGATGGAGAAATTAGTTCCTGTCCATCAAGCACAATAGAGCTGTCACAACCAATGAAGAAGGCCATTTGTTTGTAGACATTCCCTTGCAATGCATTTACACCAATACCACAAACGGAGGGCAAGGTAGACCCGCAAATCAATATACATTGGATACAGTCCAGTTCCTGCCTCTCCGATCCCTCTCTCGCTCTGGTTAGGGAGGTTGTTTGGAAGAATGTCACCCTGGAAGAAAGTCTAAACATGAGAAAACCATATTTAGTCCCCTGACTGCCATAACAACCACATCATTATGAAATGGTGACTGAAGAGGTTGCTAATGATTTGACCTGACCTGACCTGACCTGACCTTGACCTGACCTTGACCTGGCGCAGATGTCTCAAGAACATCCATGGCCAGAGGGCAAAGAATCAAGCCCAAGACCAGTGGCGATGGCACACTTTACCATAGAGGCCTTATGTTCCTCCAGGAACAAAGTATTGGATGAGCTGGATGAGCTCCTATCAACAGGATCTTTTATTTAACCTTTATTTAACTATCAACAGACACTGAAAAAATGGAAAATCCTGTTTCTCAGAGTCATGGCTGAACGTGGATATGGATAAAATACATCTCACTGGTTTTCCAATGCATTGTCAAGACCGGACGGCAGACTCGAGTAAGACAAAGGAGGAAGTGTGTGTCTCTTTGTTAACAACAGATGGTGTGCGATCTCTAATGCTTTTTATTACCTTAACCCATTACGTGGCCAGCAAAAACAATGTAATCAGATTACAGAAACTTTTGAAAAGCTGATGATGATTTCTTCGAGGATTACTTTTAAATTCAGAAAGGATGTTTGCGGAAAAAAATCTTTGACACTTCTCTGTTTCTCAACGACATTCAAAACAGCTTTTCTGTTTTTCTGACTTGAGCGAGTCTGACCACAAGTTAGAGACGACTATGATGACACATCAAATGTGATTCGGTCTTATGTAGCAAAATTAAATGGTGTTTTTTACATTGGATAAAAGTAGAGATTCGGAGCTACAAAATGGTATATCATACACTACAGGAACAATAGGAAAATAATTCTGCTTTTAAAGTTGATCAACTTCTTTGAGAAAAGGGCCTTTGAATGTTTTATTATCTAGTGAAGAGCTCTTCTTTGTCTACACCCATTCAGCATTGTTCACACCCTCTTAATTTAACGTAAGGCTAGGACAACTACTGGTGAAGCTGGAGGGCACGTAATTCAAATAAATAATCATTCAACTTATGGATATTAAACATTTAGGAGCATACAAGTGTCTTATATCGGTTAAAAGCTTAAATTCTTGTTAATCTAACTGCACTGTCTGATTTACAGTAGGCTTTACAGCGAAAGCATGCCATGCGATTGTTTGAGGACGCCGCCCCACATCAAAATATTTTTTCACCGGCACAGGTTTCATAAATTCACAAATAGCGATTAAATATTCACTTACTTTTTGAAAATCTTCCTCTGATTTGTCATCGAAAGGGTCCCAGCTACAACATGTAGTGTCGTTTTGTCAGATAAAATCGTCCTTTATATCCCAAAAAGTCATCGATTTGAGTAAGCCACTCGTTCAACATGCAGAGAAAGGAATCCAAAAAGCTACTGCTAAACTTTGTTAAAACAAGTTAAAATACATTTCTATTTAAAACTCAGATACCCTAAAATGTAATTAAACTATAATATTTTATACGGAAAGAAGTATGTTCAATAGGAAAACAATATTAGCAGGTGCGTGTCCTCTTCGTTGCGCGAGCATACACAAATTTCCAAGTCTGTATTCCTGTGGTAAAACTCGTATTTCTTCCTCGTTTTGGAAGAAACAAGCCTGAAACCTTGAACAAAGACTACTGACACCCAGTGGAAGCCATATTAATTGCATACTGGGAGTTAGATAAAAAAAAAATCCCTATACGTTCTATTGGAAGAGCATGGGCTCTCAAAAAAAAGAATTCCGGTTGTTTTTTCTTTGGATTTTCTCCTACCATATATATTGTGTTATAGTCTTCTACGTTATTTAAAATTTTCTACAAACGTCAACGTGTCTTCTTTCCAATGGTACCAATTATATGCATATCCTGGCTTCAGGGCCTGAGCAACAGGCTATAACACTTTGGGCACGTCAGTCAGGCGGAAATTGAAAAAAAAGGTCCCTAGCCCTAACCCATCTCATTTCGCACACTTGACGCTCTGGCCGATGATTGGATAACATGAAAACAGCCTAACCAGCTCTGCTGGCAACAATTTCATTACGCTTTTTTGCAGATGTTTACTGACACCGGCCATAATCAGTGGGTGTTGTACACACATCACGTAACGTTAGCTAACGAGCCAGCCAGCTAACGTTAGCTAGTTAAACAACAATGAACAGTGCCAACAATGCCACAGTGCTGGGAGCTAACCAACCAGGTTCAATGTTAGCTAGCTAACATTAGGCTCTCATTAGCTAGCTAACAGTACACTTTAGCTTGAAATTAAACCACTTTCTGTCAAAATTTGAAACCTGTAAATCTGAAAATGTAGCTAGCTAACGCTAGACTATCTTACCTGCATACATCATCATGCATGATGGACACGTCTCCCTGTCAGGAATGTCTACCATGGTTGCCCTTAGTTTGAAGATGTAATCCAGAGACAGGTGATTTCTCCATCTCTTTAACTATCATACTCTAATTCCACTGATTTCAAAACTCGGTCCTCCAGAAAGTGGGAGCAACACTTATGCAGTTCCACTACACAATAACATTTTTTAGAAGACGCGTTCAACAGGATTACCAACACAGACTGACGAGCTCAAATAGACAGAAGCCCTCTATATGGCAGACCAATCCGAACTCATCTCTCAGCATGTCCAGCCCACTCATTATCTCAGCCAATCATAGCTAGTGGGAAGGTTGCTATATTTTTCTGTGGCTTAACCAACGAGGCTCGTAATTTAGCAATTGTATTCATATTTACAGATGGCATCCACGTTTGTTATTAAGGCACATGAAATTTCACATGTTCGAGAAGGCATTTCTGCCAAAAAAACGCATTTTGATGGATCGCGGGAAAAGAGCAGGAATAGCCTTTTGTAGGATATAATCCAAGCTATGTCTTCCAATGGTGCGACTGCTGTCGGCATCCAAAGATTATCCAACTTGAATAAGCACTTTGGAGGTAAGGATGACAGCAGTGGTGTAGTCTACGGTGATACGGATACCACTTATTATTTACATCTACATAGAGCATTGATGTGAATCACATAGCTGCTGTCTCAATTAGCTATGGGCGCCTTACGGATTGTGGTTGTTGTGGATGGCTGTTCACAAATCCAAATGTGTATTTGAATACAAACATGGTTGAATTCAACAAGTTTAAGCAGATCCCAGCCTATGGAATAACAGCTGCATAATGCAGATCCCAGCCTATGGAATAACAGCTGCATAATGCAGATCCCAGCCTATGGAATAAAAGTGGGGCTTTTATTGCTTCATCTAATTCATGCTGATACATTTTCTTTTTTTATCCATAGGCCTAATGGACACATGTTCAAAAACGCACCCTTTTGATGAACTTAAAATTATAATCTTTAGTTGCTACATCCATTTTTGGACTTATAAATATATATATATATCTATTGATTCTTGAAGAATATAACTTGTGAATTCCTCATGAGCATATTTCAACTGTCACACTCCATGAGAACCCAAAATATAATCTTGTTTTTTTCTTCAATGTTTGTAAACATTGTAAATGTAAATAAACACTGTATAGCCTCATAACATGGTTAAAACAATACTTTTGATATCATGGATGGTCAGTCCTTGCATCGATAGCTCTGTCTATTAATCTGAATGTGGTTACATTTCTCAAGGCCCATCCCTCAGCTTTTTGCCAAAACATAGGCGGGGCGGCCATTTGTTATTGTTTCATCTCTGTATTTTCCCTATAAACAGCTGCATATTATCAAGATATCAACGTGTCACCAAACAAAAGGTGAACAATAGGCCTACAGGAAATGCAGCATATAGTATTCATTTTGCAGATGTAAATAGCACTTTTCAGTAGTGCTCAAAGCATGCCATTCCATGAGAGCAGCATTTCTTTTTCAACTCGAACCAATAAGCCCAATCAGTCCTCCATGACAACAAAACCATAAACAACAGAGTAGGGCTGGCTAATAAGTCCTTCGTTCTGGGGTTATGCTCAGGTAAAACAATTAGGTTAATCTATACTTCCATATTTCCAAGTCCTATTCTTGAAGATCAAGGGGTATAACATTTATTGGAATGACTGGAATTCTGATAGACTTTGGTTTTTAATGTAAAGATATAATTTAATCGTATTATTATATGTAGTAGAAAGTGATGGGTTAGAAGAAGCCTACATAACCAACCCATAAAGTAAAATTTAACATCCATATACGGCCAGCTATGTAAACTTTAACATTGATTGATCCTGCAATAGATGTTGTTCAATTGGTAACATACATTTTTGTCTTCTTCAAATGCCTCTTAAGGGGAAAGTAATCTAAAAGTAACGGAATGTAATCAGATCACTTTACTGAGTTTGGGTAATCCAAAAGTTACGTTACTGATTACAATTTTGGACAGGTAACTAACGGATTACATTTAGAAAGTAACCTACCCAACCCTAGCTACCTCAAATACCTCGTACCCCTGCACATTGACTCGGTACTGGTACTCTCTGTTTGTAGCCATGTTATTTTTTACTCGTTATTGTTATTCATTATTCACTCTGTATTTATTTCTCATGTCACTATTTAATTTTTATTCTATTATTTTCACTCTACGTTGTTGGAAAAGGACTCGTAAGTAAGCATTTCACTGTTGTTTATGAAGCATGTGACAAATAAAATTTGATTTGAAGTAAGTATTGATGATATGATCAATCAATTGAACTGAAGCCAACTTATTTTAGGCAGCAGGAACAGAGCTAGGCAGAGGCGCCTGCCATAGCTATACACTGGTAGGAGTCAAAATACATCTGTCTACACCCAGTCAGAACTCTCTACCCCCAGTCAGAACTCTCTACCCCCAGTCAGAACTCTCTACCCCCAGTCAGAACTCCCTACACCCAGTCAGAACTCCATACCCCCAGTCAGAACTCTCTACACCCAGTCAGAACTCCATACCCCCAGTCAGAACTCCCTACACCCAGTCAGAACTCCATACCCCCAGTCAGAACTCTCTACACCCAGTCAGAACTCTCTACCCCCAGTCAGAACTCCATACCCCCAGTCAGAACTCTCTACACCCAGTCAGAACTCCATACCCCCAGTCATAACTCCATACCCCCAGTCAGAACAACCTACACCCAGTCAGAACTCCATACACCCAGTCAGAACTCCATACCCCCAGTCAGAACTCCCTACACCCAGTCAGAACTCACTACACCCAGTCAGAACTCCATACACCCAGTCAGAACTCCATACCCCCAGTCAGAACTCCATACACCCAGTCAGAACTCCATACCCACAGTCAGGACTCCATACCCCCGTCAGAACTCTATACCCCCAGTCAGAACTCCCTACACCCAGTCAGAACTCCCTACACCCAGTCAGAACTCTCTACCCCCAGTCAGAACTCCCTACCCCCAGTCAGAACTCCCTACACCCAGTCAGAACTCCCTACACCCAGTCAGAACTCCCTACACCCAGTCAGAACTCTCTACCCCCAGTCAGAACTCCCTACACCCAGTCAGAACTCCCTACACCCAGTCAGAACTCTCTACCCCCAGTCAGAACTCCCTACCCCCAGTCAGAACTCCCTACACCCAGTCAGAACTCCCTACACCCAGTCAGAACTCCCTACACCCAGTCAGAACTCCCTACACCCAGTCAGAACTCTCTACCCCCAGTCAGAACTCCCTACACCCAGTCAGAACTCCCTACCCCCAGTCAGAACTCCCTACACCCAGTCAGAACTCTCTACCTCCAGTCAGAGCTCCCTACACCCAGTCAGAACTCCATACCCCCAGTCAGCGAGAAGACATCTAATTGCTAATCTATAATCCTTTTAATATGCTCTTGCCTTTTTGCGATTGATCCTTCGCCAGCCGTAACAGCACCACCAGTGGCTACAGTAATCCCATTACAGGTGAGGCTGCAGTACATATGGCTCTAAGAATCCAAACAGCTATATTACCCTTGCCACCAACTCTTTCTCTCTCTCTCTCTCTCTCTCTCTCTCTCTCTCTTAACCCGATGCGTCCCTCAATTATTTCTGTAATTGATAACCTCGTCAAGCAGAGACAAAAGGGAGAAAAAAGAGTCAGTCACCATTTCTACTTTGGCTGGAATCAGCATTAATACATGTTTGGCTCATTTTCATTGTGTGTAGGCCTAATATTCGTGGTGTTATGCCTATTGAAACTGGTAAAGCAGGTGCCTTCTCAATTCGATCCATTTGTAAATGAAAAAATAAACAAGGTATAGCTTATTTTATTGATTCAAATATAGAGAATATGGCCTTCAGTGTCCACTCCAAAACATCAGATAACACTTATGTATATCATTCTCTTTTCGTGGATGCCATAATAGGTTATTCACTTCATGCCAACGTGCATAAGAATGTGTATAGATCACTCTCTCAACTGTGAAGGGACCTCTGACCCTTTGAAATTAGCCAATCTAAAGCAGCGGTCAGGTCACTCTCAAGGTTGTTGTTGGCCCAGATGGTGAACTCCGTTCAATTACATTTACAATACCTGAATATAACCACAAATTGGCTTTTAACGAATGACAATCAGATTTTAGGATTGAAGAGATTAATGAAAATATATATTTATGAACAAGAATATTGCTCTGTGTCTTGTCATTGGGCCTAGATTCAATCCGGGCCGTGGCAGATTCACGTTATAGCGCGATGGACGTTTAAAGGCAATTTCCGATTGAGCTAACATATGCAGCTTTTACCATGAATGTGGTCTCCGCGAATACAGGTACATTGCCTGTAAAACGTGCATAGAGGACAAAACATGATCAGATTGTATTTGGCCCTTGGTTCAGTTACACCACTGTCTAGATTATCATGCATCAATAAATGTAAATGTAATATTGTTTTAGTTTTACTGATGTTATAGCCCCAGGCGCATAAATTAATACATTGAAATGTCAGTATATATCAAGGTAATATACATCATACATCTTTATATAATATTAACTGTACAGTTTAAATTGTACCCACATAAACACGTCCACAGGGGCATCTGTCTGCATTCATAAATAATACATATCCTTCTAATATATATAAATATCATTCACAATATAATGAAACATAGAAGCATAACCCTCAGGTTATATTGACGTCCCACACAAAGTGGCCCTCCTCTGGAGTACACTTCATTAACCCTGGTCAATAGAACCCAGAGAGAGAGAGCGAGAGAGCGAGAGAGCGAGAGAGGGAGAGAGGGAGAGAGGGAGAGAGATAGATGGAGAGAAATAGATGGAGAGAGAGAGAGATAGAGATGGGGGAGAGAGATAGATGGAGAGAAATAGATGGAGAGAGAGAGAGATAGAGATGGGGGAGAGAGACAGATAGAGAGGGGAAGAGAGAGGGAGAGATAGATGGAGAGAAATAGATGGAGAGAGAGAGAGAGATAGAGATGGGGGAGAGAGACAGATAGAGAGAGGAAGAGAGAGGGAGAGATAGATGGAGAGAAATAGATGGAGAGAGAGAGAGATAGAGATGGGGAGAGAGAGAGACAAATAGAGAGAGAGAGGGAGAGAGAGAGATAGATGGAGAGAGAGATAGAGATGGGGGAGAGAGAGAGACAAATAGAGAGAGAGAGAGAGAGAAAAATGGAGAGAAATAGATGGAGAGAGAGAGATAGAGATGGGGAGAGAGAGAGACAAATAGAGAGAGAGGGAGAGAGAGAGATAGATGGGGGAGAGAGAGAGACAAATAGAGAGAGAGAGAGAGAGAGAGAGAGATGGAGAGAAATAGATGGAGAGAGAGATATAGAGATGGGGGGAGAGAGAGAGAGAGATAGAGGGAGAGAGAGATAGAGGGAGAGAAAGAGGGAGATGGAGAGAGATGGAGAGACAAACAAGCGAACACATTTAATCTGCCTATACCGGATCCAATGACCAGGAATAATGACCTCAAGGCTTAACTCAGATATCCCCATTTAAATCCAAAAATACAATTTAAAATGTCTCGAAGAATGTTTGTTTTTTGTTAGATTTTCGGTTCTCAGAGGCCACAGTTGGATTTGTGTTTGTAGCTATGTAGGCTAGACGAGACTCGAGAGGTCGGGATTTGATCATAAAGGCAAGATTCTGATAAAATTCTGATAAAAAGGTTGAAAGATGAGGAAGTCTATATGAGGCTGAGCTGGATGAGGTGAATAAAGGGTGTGTACTTATCCAAGTAATTAATTTATCTAAACAAGATTAAAATACTATAAGGTTTAATCAGACAACCTTCCTTCCAAAGCCCTGAGGCTGTGCTCTCTCTTTCAGACACAATCAGTATTCATTAATATATTTTTGATGGTGTTATTGAAGTTTTAATAAGAATAACATACAACGGGTAGGAAAGACTAACACTCTGGAAGTCAGGCACTCTGGCTCCCTCTGGGAAACGGTTATTATTATTAAGTGCGAGGTTAACCTTTTATCTCTCTGTCACACAGTTATTCATTTAGTTTTAATGGATTTTGGAGGGAGGAAGGAAGGAAGGGAGGAGGGAGGTGAGGTAGTGGAGGGAGGAGTTAGAGAAAGTTAGACAAGCTACAACGATTGCCTCAAGACAGAACAAATTGACTCTATTATTTCTCACGAAATCTAAATATAGTAATTTAAGTTTTACTTTTTAAAATAAATGTTATAAAACTACTGCTTTGATTATATTTAAACTACTACTTAGTATGAATTTTATTCCGATTTAAAAAAAAACAGATGTCGGAAATAAATTCAGACAACTTTGAAGAACTGACATAGCGCTACAAACCATCCACTGTCTGGCATGTACGTTCTATGCTCAAAATTACACCTACCAACCAGAACTTTGATTCCCGTTTCAATCTACACATGAAAATGTCATGGAAAATTGATATGAAATTTCTGCTCCTATGAGAAATGCATTATAGCCTTCTGCTGCCTTACCGGTAGTACGGGGAAATAACAGGAGTAGAAATGGCAGTTGCTCCTGATGATGCTTTCAAATAAAAGGTTATTTTCTCTCTCTCCTGACGGGGGTCAATGATTTCTCATCCTGTTCCTCACTCAAACCAAAGGAGATGTTACATCTGAATATCAAAAATAAGAGGCTTGAATACCAAGTATAAGAGAACACAGAGAGACTTCAGCACACAGACAATCAGGGCAGAGACTTCAGCGCACAGACAATCAGGGCAGAGACTTCAGCGCACAGACATTCAGGGCAGAGACTTCAGCACACAGACATTCAGGGCACAGACAATGGATGATGACTCATTGGCAACCAATAGGAAGTGAGATGGAAACAGAGTAATACACATTTAGGTTTAACATAACATGAGCATATTTATGTCTCTTCTCAGTAATTGTCAAATTAGCTCTGGGACAATTTTACCTGAACCGATAAATGAGCTCAACTAATGAACAAACACTATATAGTCAAGTGTGAACTTTATTGTCTTATCTGTTCTGAGTGGAAATGTCCTGAGGATGTTTCAGTCCTAGAACAAAAACAAAGTCCTGAGGAACAAAGGTCTATGAAGGAGGAAGTGTCCTGAAGTGCATCTTTATTTGCCATTTCAAATTCAGTGGTTATTTAGCCACCACCATCGTCCAATCCCAAACTTTCCAGGAAATGATGAGCAACAATTTGGAGGTGAGCAGTAATGGTGGCAGGTGAGGAACACAGTTGCGAAGATTCAGGAGTGATTAATGGAAACTAATTTTTCATGGCAATTAAAATGATTAAAGCCGGAGGGCCTTTCTGCTGTTACTCCGAATTGCTCCAGGAACAAGGCGGTGCCACAAAGCTGAAGAACCAAAATTGCATTAGTAGTTGAGGAGAACTGTATTAAAATGCAAATGTACAGCTGTTAATAGTTCTTCAAAAAACAATAATCCCCCACAGTCAGTCATGTGTCAAAATGGTTAATGGAAAAATATCCCAGAGACACGCAAGGTCCTTTTTCCATTCTGACTTTGATTAAAGGAAGACATTCTGCTCAGGGAAAACTGTTCAGGGCTGGATGGGACTGGGTCTCTGTCCCAAATAGCACCTTCTTCCCTATGTAGTACATTACTTTTGATCAGGGCCATAGGGATTTTGTCAAAAGTAGTGCACTATTTAAGGAATAGGGTGCCATTTGGGATGCATCCTGGGACTGGATGGGGATCGGATTGGCAGAGTGTGGCTTAATGTGGGCAGGATCCCAAACTCATTGTTCAGACTTCCTGATTCCAGAGATATGCTTTCTCATGGGAATAGCCTGTCTGTGTTGCCGACAAGGGGGAAGCCGATCCCATCTCTAAAGCTCTAAATCTGACGTGCATGTATTAAAGACATTCATCACCCCGTTGTGTTTAGCACTTAACCTGTATTGAGTAACGCTTAAATGAAATGCTTATGATACATCTGCCTGCCTGTGAATGAAGAGGGAGGTTACGGAGCAGCTGTGGCTGAAGGAGTGTCACACAGAAAGACATCATTGAATGAATAGTCTACTTGGTTATTCTGTCTCTTCATTATGATTGTGCTGGGGGTTATAGAGAGATGAGTGTTCTCTCTCACCAGAGGGAAAACTGCAGTTTTCACTCCCAACTAGACAGCATGGGCCATGGGGAGACATGTTGTTGTTGCACATTGAAGCAGATTTATTAAGGACATTATGATTCGTTATGAAACCTCAGATAACACAGAGACTAAGTAAAAGCCCGGTGTTGGTCAGTGAATAGTATGACTTACTGGTAACTCATTTTGCAAGAACTACTAACATTTATGTTTGTTTATGACCAATCGCCCATCCCTGATCATCAAATTGTGTCTTGATATGTGTCTGTCACTGAATAGATATAATGGCCACGTTAAAGGGAACCTTCACCGTTAGACACTATTTGGGGTGTTTTTCCAGTCTCCCTACATAATTATGAGAGGATGTTTCAGACATAACTATGCATTATAGCTGTATTTTGTCATTTTAGCATTGGGAGAGTTCAACCAATGGCATCATTGGTTGATTGAGTCTGCTGTCTGATCTAAAAATGAATGGATTCATGTATTGAAGCAATTACTATGGTATTTATGTTTTGCAGATTGCACGATCAGGTGATCAAGTGAGTAGATATGACGGTCCTTGTTCATTAGAGCTATTGAACATGTCTCAATGGTGTTCCTATCTGCCAGGACGTTGTAGGATATCTAGGTTGACTCATTATCCCTATATTTGTAAAGACTACACCAAGACTCTTCCTAGAGCTGGCCATCTGGCCAAATTGAGGGGAGAAGGGCCTTGGTCAGGGAGGTGTCCAAGAACCTGATGGTCGCTCTGACAGAGCTCCAGAGTTTCTCTGTGGAGATGGGAGAACCTTCCAAAAGGACGATCATCTCTGCAGCACTCCACCAATCAGGTTTTATGGTAGTGGCCAGACGCAAGCCAATCCTCAGTAAAAGGCCCATGACAGCCCGCTTGGAGTTTGCCAAAAGGCACCTAAAGGACTCCCAGACCATCAGAAACATGATTCTCTGGTCTGATAACTCTTTGGCCTGAATGCCAAACGTCACATCTGGAGGAAACCTGGCACCATCCCTATGGTGAAGCATGGTGGTGGCAGCATCATGCTGTGGGGATGTTTTTCAGTGGCATGGACTGGGAGAATAGTCAGGATCGAGGGAAAGATGAACAGAGCAAAGTACAGAGAGATCCTTGATGAAAACCTGCTCCAGAGCGCTCAGGACCTCAGACTGGGGCGAAGGTTGACCTTCCAACAGGACAACGACCCTAAGCACATAGCCAAGACAACGCAGAACTGGCTTCGGGACAAGTCTCTGAATGTCCTTGAGTGGCCCAGCAAGAGCCCAGACTTGAACACAATCTAACATCTCTGGAGAGGTCTGATTATAGCTGTGCAGCGATGCTCCCCATCCAACATGGCAGAGCTTTAGAGGATCTCCACCCGGCACAGCCAGAAGAGGACTGGGCACCCCTTAGAGCCCAGTTCCTCTCTAGGTTTCTTCCTAGGTTTCTGCCTTTCTAGAGTTTTTCCTAGCCACCGTGCTTCTACATCTGCATTCCTTGCTGTTTGGGGTTTTAGGCTGGGTTTCTGGATAGCACTTTGTTACATCTGCTGATGTAAAAAGGGCTTCATGAATACATTTAATTGATGGGTCTGTAGAGAAGAATGGGAGGAACTCCCCGAATACAGGTGTACCAAGCTTGTAGCGTCATACCCAAGAAGACTTGAGGCTGTAATCGCTGCCAAAGGTGCTTCAACAAAGTACTGAGTAAAGGGTCTGAATACTTATGTAAATCTCATATTTCAGTTTTTTAAATGTTCAACACATTTGCAAAACATTTTTTTTTCAAATTAATTTTAGAATGAGGCTGTAACGTAACAAAATGTGGAAAAGGTCAAGGGGTCTGAATACTTTCCGAATGCACCGTATATCACAATGCAGATGTAAGCATAGAAGGCATTCTATATTATACTACAACATCAGTCTAGGTGAATATGGATGTTGTTGGCTGAATGTTCCAGGCAAGTTCCAGAATGTTCTTCAGCTGGTGAACCTCTTCTTGTGTGGGTAATGGCAGCTGGTTTAGTAAGCTTTGGCGCTGTGGCGATGTTGACAGGGATGTTGGATTTGGGGGGCTGAGATTTTGTCTCCTCGTAGACAACTGTCTGGTCCATTCTGCACTCCACATCCAGGTGGACAAACTTCTCCTACACTTTCTTCACCCACTGCTTTGACTTCTTGCAGAAGATATGTTTGCACTGCAAGCGTCCTGGAAAAACACGAAGACTGATCATGAGGATGTGTAAAACATGAAGACTGATCATGAGGATGTGTAAAACATGAAGACTGATCATGAGGATGTGTAAAACACGAAGACTGATCATGAAGATGTGTAAAACATGAAGACTGATCATGAAGATGTGTAAAACATGAAGACTGATCATGAGGATGTGTAAAACACGAAGACTGATCATGAAGATGTGTAAAACATGAAGACTGATCATGAAGATGTGTAAAACATGAAGACTGATCATGAAGATGTGTAAAACATGAAGACTGATCATGAGGATGTGTAAAACACGAAGACTGATCATGAAGATGTGTAAAACATGAAGACTGATCATGAAGATGTGTAAAACATGAAGACTGATCATGAAGATGTGTAAAACATGAAGACTGACCATGAGGATGTGTAAAACATGAAGACTGATCATGAAGATGTGTAAAACATGAAGACTGATCATGAAGATGTGTAAAACATGAAGACTGATCATGAAGATGTGTAAAACACGAAGACTGATCATGAGGATGTGTAAAACACGAAGACTGATCATGAGGATGTGTAAAACATTAAGACTGATCATGAGGATGTGTAAAACACGAAGACTGATCATGAGGATGTGTAAAACACGAAGACTGATCATGAGGATGTGTGAAACATGAAGACTGATCATGAGGATGTGTGAAACATGAAGACTGATCATGAGGATGTGTAAAACACGAAGACTGATCATGAGGATGTGTAAAACATGAACACTGATCATGAGGATGTGTAAAACACGAAGACTGATCATGAGGATGTGTAAAACATGAAGACTGATCATGAGGATGTGTAAAACACGAAGACTGATCATGAGGATGTGTAAAACATGAACACTGATCATGAGGATGTGTAAAACATGAAGAATGATCATGAGGATGTGTAACCATACAATAAACCATGTTCATCGGTAAACTAAAAAGGATACTGGTATATGTTTTGTGACACTCAAGAGTCAATAATTTTGCCTCAGGCTGTTAGCAAAGATGGGAAAAGTTTGAGGGGGGCTGGACTTGCAGACAGTAGAGTTGTGTATTTTTGTGTATGAGCACCTCCAGTTGTGCTGTTGAGTGGACAAGCACTGCCACCAATGGAGTGAATAGGCTAGAAGAGTATACTAACAGCCCCTTTCCCCCCATGCCAAGGAACTGACTGCAAGGGTGTGGAAAGTTTGAGGAGCAGTTGCCTTGTTGACAGTGCATTGGTTATTTTGTTTTCTCAGAGGGGTCTACAGGCTGTGTACCACTAAAGCTGGTGTCAAGGTCATCTTCATGAGTAGCAGGATCAGTCTGTAGGACACAGTAGTCATTGATTAGCCAACATTTTACTACTTAGCCCCTATCAATGCACACTCAAACAACATACTATATCCACCCACCCCCCTCGTGTCAATAGATCATGCATACTAACCTTCACACACAATACCGACCCCCAACAGACACCAGTCAGTTACCCACACCATCCCCTCCTTACTAATACCTATATTTTTTCAAATTTAGACAGGACCAATCAACTAAGACTCCATAATACAGAGAGAACTACAGTAGAGGTTGTAGCCTACTTGTAAACACACAAGACACGGACCATGTTAAGCTCCACTGATTATTTGCTCATCTTGGAGTCATGGAAATATTTATTAGATTTTAGAAGGTGACTTACACGAGTTCCTCATGCTGAGCTTGATATTGATGCCTCTGCAGATGTTGATGGGATTGGACTCTAAATAGAACACAGTCACGTTAGTCTCTGCGGTAGTTAGTTAGCTAGCTAGCTAACGGTTAGCTAATGTAACCTAACTAGGCTAACATCAGCTTGCAAAGTTACCAATGACATCGCCAGATAGCAGTTGTCTAATTACATTGATATGCTTCGGAATGTCTAGCCAGCGTATTATAAAAGCTAGCTAGGGAAAGGGGGATACCTAGTCAGCTGTACAACTGAATGCATTCAACTGAAATGTGCCTGCAGTATTTTACCCAACCCCTCTGAATCAGAGAGGTGCGGAGGGCTGCCACATCCATGTCGGGAACAGTGGGTTAACTGCCTTGCCCAGGAAGACAGATTTTTACCTTGTCAGCTCGGGGATTCGACCCAGCACACTTTCGGTTACAGGCCCAACGCTCCTATTCGCCAGGCTACCTGCTGCCCTGGTAATGTTAGCTATGTTTCCTCAGACCTCTTTTCTGCTGCGCTGATGTTGGCTGATCGGATAGCATCCTCTTTGAAGTGAAAGAGAAAATTGATAGAATAGCATCACTTTTCAACGTTTGCAGTTGAGAATTCGGTTCTGTTTAGAAATCCTCTGGCTACAGACATTTTGATTTCTCACACCTCCATGGGACGGTCCTCCACGTCCTGAAATCGCTATGAATTCTGGATATTGTGGTTAGCTTACAATCAGGCGGTGTAGATTCCCTGTTTCTACCAGTGAGATGCAGACACGCTCATATATGTCATACAAAGATTCTACATTTGTATGACATATATGTTAATAACATATTAAATGGACATATATAGTGAAATAGAGCAGAGGTGACATTTCCCTTTAATATTGTCTCGATTAGTCTGGTCAGATAAATTAGATCTGAATCTTATCTTGCCGATAAAGATATTGGCTGTATACATACATATGTAGACATACTATTCCTTGTGGAGCAATTTGTCTGTAATACAGTATGTTTGAGTGTATACGTTCAAAACATATGCCAAATATCACACATTAGAGTACATCCCTGTAGACTTGTTAAAAGTGAATAATTGAGGGCTAAACTTTAGGAGGCCTACTTCTTAATGAGGCCGGCTGTAAAAGCACCCTGCAGACAGCCCATGAACACACAAACCTGGCACACACTTTAATTACTGATAAATTGTGAGCCAGATAAACGCAGCGAGGAGCGGATTTCTCCCCCAGAGAATTCTAATCGCTGTAAAGCCGAGTGCTGATCCTAACTGCCGACTACGAGGCTTCCATGGCAGGTGCCACTGCACTGAGGAGTCCCACAACAGACGCTGCTATCTGCTATTGACTCCAAACGGCACTCACTCACAATCTCCTCAATCTCTCTCACAGGGACTGGAACACAACTTGGCTTCCATGCACAACTTCTCTCTGTAGACTATAAGGAAAACATGGTATCAGAGATCAGAGGGACTCTGGGAAGAATTTAAGCTTAAACTCAGGAAGTATAGAGCTTACTATATATGTATTGTTTGGTCTTCTGATTGGTCTTGGAGTGAATTTGGATGAATGGTGTGATCAGTTTTGCTTTGATGAAGTTGGAAAAAGTTTGGTTCTTGTCTTGATCAGGAAGATCAAGGCCCAATTCTAAGAAGTTCCAGAATTCATAGGCTCTATAAGGAATGGTAGATCAGGATAACATTTATTTTTATATATCTTATTAAAATGTTACAGATTATGTGACATTATGATGCGCTAAGAAAAGCATGGAGCTCAGTTTGATCTGTATCTTTGGAGCAAGATTTGTGAATACTGAGGAAATCAATTAAATGTATACTATGCACTATTAGGTACAGCATGTTGGAAGACTCAATTATGTTGAGAATAATTACTGTACATGCTAAAATGTCTGGCAATTGAGATATCCTTAATATCTATTGACCTTGAAATCCTACCATCATTATAATCATTGAGACATGCATATAAAGAAATCACACTCAAGAACATTAAACTGATAAAACTTACAGTATTTTTATTCATATGTACACCTCCATCCCATCCGTCCCCCATAAATAAATGTTTTAGTCATACAGTTGATGAGTACGTATAATATATTTAGACAGTTCTACAGCGTATGTACAAGGTAGCTGTTTTCAAGGATTCACGTCGACATCATCAGCAACATCAGTGTCTTTGTTTGAGGAACCAATAATGAGAATTAATGGAATTAGAGAGAGAGAGAGAGAGAGAGAGAGAGAGAGAGAGAGAGAGAGAGAGAGAGAGAGAGAGAGAGAGAGAGAGAGAGAGAGAGAGAGAGAGAGAGAGAGAGAGAGAGAGAGAGAGAGAGAGAGAGAGAGAGAGAGAGAGAGAGAGAGAGAGAGAGAGAGAGAGAGAGAGAGAGAGAGAGAGAGAGAGAGAGAGAGAGAGAGAGAGAGAGAGAGAGTGTGTGTGAGTGTGTGAGTGTGTGAGTGTGTGAGTGTGTGAGTGTGTGAGTGTGTGTGTGAGTGAGTGCGAGAGAGCGCGAGAGCGCGAGAGCGCGAGAGAGCGAGAAAGAGAGGTTTATGGGAAGAGGGAGACAGCTTTATGGGGGCATATACAGACGCAGGTCAATTCGGGATAAACTATGTATAGTACAAACCATTCATACAAATTAGGCTCTCTAAGACATAAAATTCATTACATTACATGTTTTATTAAGTCAATGACAATGAGCAAAGCCCCAAGTCAATCATAACTGAATATTAACAATAAACCTGTGATTTTCTAATAATAATCTGAGCCAAGATTTATACAGGGACACTCCAAATAAGCTGAAGAATGAACAGCATCATTTCTGAACATGTAAAATGCTTTATTTTTATTTATTTTTTATAAAACATGCCTACGGGAGAAGCCTGCTCAATGCTAGCTCAATGCTAAGTCCGTCAGGCTGATGAGACCATCTCCACCTGATGCTTCGATTGCACACCGACACACTCCTCTTCTTCAGCTCTCTCGCCTTTGGGGTCGAAGGGTTTGGAAATGTGTGGGGATCTTGAAGGCCTTTAAGGATAAGAGTCTGGACTGTTATTTCTGAGAGAGCGGAATTGAACTGCTTTGAATGAAGAGTATTGCAGGTGCAAACAAAACACAGGATCCTGTACGTTGCAGTCCAATTGGTAGCTCACAGAACTGAACTTTCATACAGAAAGTATGGTGGCCCTAAGGAGCAAAGTAAGAAATACTAAAAAATGAGAAAACCTAGGCATTTAGAAACAAACTGGACCAAGCAAATTAACCTAACATATAACATAAAAAAGTTGTTACAAACGAATAAGACGTACATGAAAGATGATTTTACCTCCTTACAAATGGAACTATCAACCTCAAATATGTACACATTATGCATCTATGAAATCATTGATGAAAAAAGGTATGAAAACAATAAAACAAATGGATTATAATCAATATTATTTGTTAAGTCATAGTATTGGTATACTAATAACATAATAATTATACAAATAATGGTTTTGAACAAAATTTGAAAGAAAAAAATTACTGCTCCCATAAATCTTTACTTTCTGTATTGTCATCAAAAGTCTTCATTTCATAAATAGGTAATTAATTCATTTTACACATTCTTTTATGTTCAGAACATTACAGCTAACATATATTTCTCTGGGTGGGGAAAAATAAGAAGCCCCACTAAGCAACTTTCTGCTCCACATTGGTGTTGTTGTTGTGGGAGTGGTCAGCCAGAGGGGAAGTAGGGAGTTTCACTGTGGTAGTTGTAGTCCGGACAGACTTTCTGCACCAGCTTGTAGTCAGTGCTGTAGAAGGAGATGTAGATGCAGATGACTTTAAAGGGCTTGGAACAGAGCCAGGAGACGTGGCTCTGAGTCTGCTCCTGGTAACACGTCTTGGACGGGTCGAAGTTACACAGCGTGTTCCTGGCGCCCTTCTCCACCTTCTCGTACTCGATGCGGCAGTTGAAGGACTTGGAGTCCTTGGCATCGATCACGGACTGCTGGGCTGCCACGTCGAACTCCACGATCTTGGTTGGCGGGACGAGACTCACAGACACGTTGCCCTGGCCTGTGGAGTTGTGTCTGAAGTAGACGCTGAAGGTTCCGTTGCCGTGGTCCACGATCTTCCCGGTGATGAGGAGGTTGAGCTTGACTGTCTTGATGTTGGAGTGGAAGTCTCCCCAGCCAAACATCTTCTTGAACTTGCCCGTCTTGACCATAGGCCGCCGTTTGGCTCTAGGTCTAGAATCCTGGAGGTCGGTAGAGTTCCTCAGCCAGTCCCAGAGGTCCTGCTCGGAGTAGGGCTCCGGGGTGTCGTAGCGCAGGTCCAGGGCCGTGGTGTTCTCTTTGCCATGGAGAGTCTGTGACAGCAACCTGCTGATTGACAGGTCCTTGCCGCTTTCTGTCCATATATGTTTTAACGTCGACTTGGGGCTGCCCGACTTGAGGAGGTCTCCCTTGGAAGCATGTACACTTGTCACCTGAAACAAAGAGAGAAGAGGAGATACGTTTCACTAACTGGTTTGTCATACATTTAGAGGCTGTTACATGAGAAACGGTAGTACTTGAGACAATTAAACATTTCTCTAAACAGGCAAAGAGACACATCAGCAGATATTAATATCAGATTCGGGAAATATTGACTTCACATTCAGGCACAGCACACAGCTTTCTACAAAACTGACCGATCAAAATGGATTGTAAAGTGGGGAGAGGAGATACTGGTAATCCATCTTCCAACGATCTTCAATTTAAAAAAGTAGCAGACAGCCCCCATTTGGGAATTAGAATGTGAGAGACAGAACACAGCGATCCTCTCTCTCTCTCTCTCTCTCTCTCTTTGTCAGTCAGATAGTAGAAGGGATTTCCACTTGGCTCCCCCAGATAGATAAATGCAGTGGCTATTCAGTGAATAAAGACCAGACTATTAAGCACAGAGCGCTGCTTGGATTGATGATTGATGAACCCCCAGGTTTTCACCATTTAGCCACGATGAGCGGAATTAGGTTCATTCAGGCCCCGGCGGCGGAAAGTGACATTGATTGGCTGATTTCTACTGTAAGACATGACAGCAGATCCGTCTTGCCCAGGGTTTTTGCATTTTGTGGGCCGAGGCCCTCCGGGGTCGATATGTAGAAAATAAGGTTTCGCTACCAATAAGTTTGCTCTTTGGACATGAATTTACTTCCTCCCTACAGACATGTTTAAACATTTCGTTGTGTAGGGGGAAAATATGCTTATATGGTTCCCATAAGGCGCTTGGTGTAGAGAAAAAATGTTGAATGACCTGGGATGTGTTTCGAATTGCACATTAAAAGCCATTTGAACCTAGCTTGGAGTAGAGTAGAACATTATGATATAATTTCTGTAGGAAGCATTCTTTGCGCACTGGCCAGAAGTAGGATCATAATTTGAGCCAGTTTGCTACAACAGGAAAATAATCCTGCAGCAACAGGAAATGTGAATAATTATGTGGATTATAACGAATAATTATAGTAGTTACTGGTGACATTTTACAACCTCTATTTTAGCCTCGTTTCTATTGACCACAAGGTCATGGGTACAGTATGTCCAGTCTGAACCTGCGTATGAAGAATAGCCTTAAGCCCTGACTGCTTGAAAAACCTTGAAATACCAAATTCATTAGTTCCCATTAAACTACATATTGCTACTAAACATACACAATTTCATTGATTACATAAGTAGATTACAATACAAATGTATTGATCAGAAATCTTCTCTGCATCTGGTTTAAGTCAATGGAAATGTTCACAGATTAATTGAGATAAAATATGAAGGAAGATTAGCTTACTCAACAGGGTCGAATACATACAGCCCTCCGCACTTCTCTGATTCAGAGGGGTTGGGTTAAATGTGGAAGACACATTTCAGTTGAATGCATTCAGTTGTAAAACTGACTAGGTATCCCCTTTCCCTTTCCTTTCCCTTTAATAGCATATGCAATAATGTGTATTTTTTGTTGTTGAGCTCATTCATTTATTTGCATGATGTGATGGCACTCTATAATGTGGATATTTATCCATACTTACTGTTTGTCCATTGTCCTCTACAGACAGCCACAGAACAATATACACACGCACGTTGATCTACGAAGCTTTGGGCCCACGGCCAGTTTATTTGACTTCATCATCCAGCATGCTTTGGGCCTTGGGCCAATGTGTTTGACTCCATTTTCCAGCATGCTTTGGGCCATGGGCCAGTGTGTCTGCTGAGGCTCAGTGCTGCCAGATGGGTAGTTTACCTTGGGGGACGGACGGTGCATCTGGTAAACATGGACAGCACTCTGGCCAGCAGAGGCCTGAGCCTCACAGCTGACTATAGGCCAGGCTCAGACAGATGGCTTCCCCTGGGCCTAGGCTATAGGTATAGGGAGATGGCTGGGTCAGAGAGAGCTGTACGAGCTCTGTGTGTTCAGGATGTAAGTCATTACACAACGCAACAGCAGTCGGCACTGTGGTTCATCAATCATCAACAGCAGATGCTATGGAGAGACACACATGTACGCACACATGAACCCATAAATGCACAAACACACACACAAACAAACACACACACGCACTATAACCCAGAATCTATTCTACCACGCCCATAAATCTGCTCCTTTTATTCCTTGTCCCCAACGCTCTAGGCGACCAGTTTTGATAGCCTTTAGCCGCACCCTCATCCTACTACTCCTCTGTTCCTCGGGTGATGTGGAGGTAAACCCAGGCCCTGCATGTCCCCAGTCAACCTCATTTGTTGCCTTCTGTGATCGAAAAAGCCTTGGCCTCATGCATGTCAACATCAGAAGCCTCCTCCCTAAGTTTGCCTTACTCACCGCTTTAGCACACTCTGCCAACCCTGATGTCCTTGCCGTGTCTGAATCCTGGCTTAGGAAGGCCACCAAAAACTCTGAGATTTCCATACCCAACTATAACACTTTCCGTCAAGATAGAACTGCCAAAGGGGGAGGAGTTGCAATCTACTGCAGAGATAGCCTGCAAAGTTCTGTCATACTTTCCAAGTCTATGCCCAAACAGTTTGAACTTCTAATTTTTAAAATTAATCTCTCCAGAAATAAGTCTCTCACTGTTGCCGCCTGCTACCGACCCCCCTCAGCTCCCAGCTGTGCCCTGGACACCATCTGTGAATTGATCGCTCCCCATCTAGCTTCAGAGTTTGTTCTGTTAGGTGACCTAAACTGGGATATGCTTAACACCCCGGCAGTCCTACAATCTAAGCTTGATGCCCTCAATCTCACACAAATCATCAAGGAACCCACCAGGTACAACCCTAAATCCGTAAACATGGGCACCCTAATAGACATTATCCTGACCAACTTGCCCTCCAAATACACCTCTGCTGTCTTCAATCAAGATCTCAGCGATCACTGCCTCATTGCCTGTATCCGCCACGGGTCCACGGTCAAACGACCACCCCTCATCACTGTCAAACGCACCCTGAAACACTTCTGCGAGCAGGCCTTTCTAATCAACCTGGCCCGGGTACCCTGGAAGGATATTGACCTCATCCCGTCAGTTGAGGATGCCTGGTCATTCTTTAAAAGTTACTTCCTCACCATATTAGACAAGCATGCTCCGTTCAAAAAATGCAGAACCAAGAACAGATATAGCCCTTGGTTCACTCCAGACCTGACTGCCCTCGACCAGCACAAAAACATCCTGTGGCGAACTGCAATAGCATCGAAGAGCCCCCGTGATATGCAACTGTTCAGGGAAGTCAGGAACCAATACACGCAGTCAGTCAGGAAAGCAAAGGCCAGCTTTTTCAAGCAGAAATTTGCATCCTGTAGCTCTAACTCCAAAAAGTTCTGGGATACTGTAAAGTCCATGGAAAACAAGAGCACCTCCTCCCAGCTGCCCACTGCACTGAGGCTAGATATCAGTGGTGACCGTGTTAAGTCCGTGATAATCGAAACTTCAACAAACATTTCTCAATGGCTGGCCATGCCTTTTACCTGGCGACTCCAACCTTGGCCAACAGCCCCGCCCCCCCCGCTGCTACTCGCCCAAGCCTCCCCAGCTTCTCCTTTACCCATATCCAGATAGCAGATGTTCTGAAAGAGCTGGAAAACCTGGACCCATACAAATCAGCTGGGCTTGACAATCTGGACCCCCTATTTCTGAAACTGTCCGCCGCCATTGTCGCACCCCCTATTACCAGCCTGTTCAACCTCTCCTTCGTATCATCTGAGATCCCCAAGGATTGGAAAGCTGCCGCTGTCATCCCCCTCTTCAAAGGGGGAGACACCCTGGACCCAAACTGTTACAGACCTATATCCATCCTGCCCTGCCTAGCTAAGGTCTTCGAAAGCCAAGTCAACAAACAGATCACTGACCATCTCGAATCCCACCGTACCTTCTCCGCTGTGCAATCCGGTTTCCGAGCCGGTCACGGGTGCACCTCAGCCACGTTCAAGGTACTAAACGATATCATAACCGCCATCGATAAAAGACATTACTGTGCAGCCGTCTTCATCGACCTGGCCAAGGCTTTCGACTCTGTCAATCACCATATTCTTATCGGCAGACTCAATAGCCTCGGTTTTTCTAATGACTGCCTTGCCTGGTTCACCAACTACTTTGCAGACAGAGTTCAGTGTGTCAAATCGGAGGGCATGTTGTCCGGTCCTCTGGCAGTCTCTATGGGGGTACCACAGGGTTCAATTCTCGGGCCGACTCTTTTCTCTGTATACATCAATGATGTTGCTCTTGTTGCGGGCGATTCCCTGATCCACCTCTACGCAGACGACACCATTCTGTATACTTCCGGCCCTTCCCTGGACACTGTGCTATCTAACCTCCAAACGAGCTTCAATGCCATACAACACTCCTTCCGTGGCCTCAAACTGCTCTTAAATGCTAGTAAAACCAAATGCATGCTTTTCAACCGTTCGCTGCCTGCACCCGCACGCCCGACTAGCATCACCACCTTGGACGGTTCCGACCTAGAATATGTGGACATCTATAAGTACCTAGGTGTCTGGCTAGACTGCAAACTCTCCTTCCAGACTCATATCAAACATCTCCAATCCAAAATCAAATCTAGAGTCGGCTTTCTATTCCGGAACAAAGCCTCCTTCACTCACGCCGCCAAACTTACCCTAGTAAAACTGACTATCCTACCGATCCTCGACTTCGGCGATGTCATCTACAAAATAGCTTCCAATACTCTACTCAGCAAACTGGATGCAGTTTATCACAGTGCCATCCGTTTTGTTACTAAAGCACCTTATACGACCCACCACTGCGACCTGTATGCCCTAGTCGGCTGGCCCTCGCTACATGTTCGTCGTCAGACCCACTGGCTCCAGGTCATCTACAAGGCTATGGTAGGTAAAGTGCCGCCTTATCTCAGTTCACTGGTCACGATGGCTACACCCACCCGTAGCACGCGCTCCAGCAGGTGTATCTCACTGATCATCCCTAAAGCCAAAACCTCATTTGGACGCCTTTCCTTCCAGTTCTCTGCTGCCTGCGACTGGAACGAATTGCAAAAATCTCTGAAGTTGGAGACTTTTATCTCCCTCAACAACTTTAAAAATCTGCTATCCGAGCAGCTCACCGATCGCTGCAGCTGTACATAGTCCATCTGTAAACTACCCACCCAATTTACCTACCTCACCCCCATACTGCTTTTATTTATTTACTTTTCTGCTCTTTTGCACACCAGTATCTCTTCTTGCACATGATCATCTGATGATTTATCACTCCAGTGTTAATCTGCTAAATTGTAATTATTCGATTTATTGCCTACCTCATGCCTTTTGCACACATTGTATATAGATTCTCTTTTTCCTACCATGTTATTGACTTGTTTATTGTTTACTCCATGTGTAACTCTGTGTTGTTGTCTGTTCACACTGCTATGCTTTATCTTGGCCAGGTCGCAGTTGCAAATGAGAACTTGTTCTCAACTAGCCTACCTGGTTAAATAAAGGTGAAATAAAAAATAATAATAATAAATAACAGGATACCAGTTGACCAAAGCAGCAAGAGGACTAATGTGCAGCTATAGTGGCTGGTTGACCTCCACTCAGGTCACAAAACTCTTAGTCTGTCTCTACTGCAAGCTAGCTGATACCCATCACATCTCAGCTACCTGACACCCATCACATCTCAGCTACCTCATACCCATCACATCTCAGCTAGCTAATAACCATCACAACTCAGCTACCTGATAACTATCACAACTCAGCTAGCTGATAACCATCACATCTCAGCCTTCTGATACCCATCACATCTCAGCTAGCTGATACCCATCACATCTCAGCTACCTGATAACCATCACATCTCAGCCTTCTGATACCCATCACATCTCAGCCTTCTGATACCCATCACATCTCAGCTAGCTGATTACCATCACATCTCAGCTACCTAATACCCATCACATCTCAGCTACCTGATACCCATCACATCTCAGCTACCTAATAACCATCACATCTCAGCTAGCTAATAATCATCACAACTCAGCTACCTGACACCCATCACAACTCAGCTACCTGACACCCATCACAACTCAGCTACCTGATACCCATCACATCTCAGCTACCTGATACCCATCACATCTCAGCTACCTGATACCCATCACATCTCAGCTACCTGATACCCATCACAACTCAGCTAGCTGATAACCATCACATCTCAGCTAGCTGATAACCATCACATCTCAGCTAGCTGATAACCATCACATCTCAGCTAGCTGATACCCATCACATCTCAGCTACCTAATAACCATCACAACTCAGCTAGCTGATAACCATCACAACTCAGCTAGCTGATAACCATCACATCTCAGCTAGCTGATAACCATCACATCTCAGCTAGCTAATAACCATCACAACTCAGCTAGCTGATACCCATCACATCTCAGCTAGCTGATACCCATCACATCTCAGCTAGCTGATAACCATCACATCTCAGCTAGCTGATACCCATCACATCTCAGCTAGCTGATACCCATCACATCTCAGCTACCTAATAACCATCACAACTCAGCTAGCTGATAACCATCACAACTCAGCTAGCTGATAACCATCACATCTCAGCTAGCTGATAACCATCACATCTCAGCTAGCTGATACCCATCACATCTCAGCTAGCTGATACCCATCACAACTCAGCTACCTGACACCCATCACATCTCAGCTACCTAATAACCATCACAACTCAGCTACCTAATACCCATCACAACTCAGCTACCTGATACCCATCACAACTCAGCTACCTGATACCCATCACAACTCAGCTACCTGATAACCATCACAACTCACCTACCTGATACCCATCACAACTCACCTACCTGATACCCATCACAACTCAGCTACCTGACACCCATCACAACTCAGCTACCTGATAACTATCACAACTCAGCTACCTGATACCCATCACATCTCAGCTAGCTGATACCCATCACAACTCAGCTACCTGATACCCATCACATCTCAGCTAGCTGATAACCATCACATCTCAGCTAGCTGATACCCATCACATCTCAGTCCGTTTCTTTTTGTATAATCCTGTAAGTCGCTCTGGATAAGAGCGTCTGCTAAATGACTTAAATGTAAATGTAATACCCATCACATCTCAGCTAGCTGATACCCATCACATCTCAGCTAGCTGATACCCATCACATCTCAGCTAGCTGATACCCATCACATCTCAGCTAGCTGATACCCATCACATCTCAGCTAGCTGATACCCATCACATCTCAGCTAGCTGATACCCATCACATCTCAGCTAGCTGATACCATCACATCTCAGCTAGCTGATACCATCACATCTCAGCTAGCTGATACCATCACATCTCAGCTAGCTGATACCATCACATCTCAGCTAGCTGATACCATCACATCTCAGCTAGCTGATACCATCACATCTCAGCTAGCTGATAACCATCACATCTCAGCTAGCTAATAACCATCACATCTCAGCTACCTAATACCCATCACATCTCAGCTAGCTGATACCATCACATCACATCTCAGCTACCTGATACCCATCACATCTCAGCTACCTGATAACCATCACATCTCAGCTACCTGATAACCATCACATCTCAGCTACCTGATAACCATCACAACTCAGCTCTGAATGGACTGCTGTCACCAATGACATGCCAAAATCCCATCATACATAATTTAGTGGTGATTCTGAAATAGCACCCTATTTCCTATATGCAGTTGGGCACTTGTTTTACCCAGCCAAGCCCACTACATAGAGGTCTGGTCAAAAGTATTGCACTATAAAGGTAATAGGGTCCAGAAGATATGATGGAGCTGAAGTTTTTCTTCAACTAATAGCAGACAGAGAACACCAATAGAAAGCAGCATAGTCCAAACTCATCCATTCATTAAGAGTTTGAGAACAAAATGGATGCTTTATAAATGGTTACAACTGATGCAGTCTAAAGATATACAAAGCTGCAATATGTAACTTTTTGGCGACCTGTCCAAAGTCACATAGAATGTGAGTTCTAGATCTGTCATTCTCATTGAAAGCAAGTCTAAGAAGCGGTAGACCTGTTCTATGTGTTTATACAATGATTCTCTACACTATACTTGTTTGTTTTGTCACAAACTAAAATTAGTTTAAAATTAAATTATAATTTTAACAACCAGGAAACGGTGGAGTGATTTCTGCATATTGCACCTTTAACTACAACAGGAATCTATAGCTCCTTAGGCTGGTAAACCAATATTTACTGTCCTTTAGCGATGGCATACTGTTTTCATCTATGGAATATTAAAAGTCTTTACAGTGCTGTGATGCTACAGTATATATTCTAATAAAGAGAACATTGATTGTGTGGCTATAGTTTAAGTACTGTATCGTTCTGTTTAAACAAATGGAGACATTGTCTAAGACTTAATGTAAACACCACAGATAGGGGTGACAACATGTCAGTCTTTAGTCTTACAGATAAACACCCCCCTTATTAACAACAATCAATATCCAGAGCCTATTACCAATATCTTCAATTGAAACAAAATTATTTTATACGGGGGGCAACAGAGGTTGGTTCAACCTACAGTACATAATGCCAGGGGAAATACTGCGCCTCGTGACCTCAGTTTAGGATGTGCATGTTAATGATGAGCATGAGAGAATATGATCAAATTAAACTATCAAAATGTAATAATTAACATGATTATAATTATTATTGCCACATCTGAGTACTGATCAGTAGAAATCAAGGTTTCACTAGGCGTAAGTTCATTTACAGAACATTAAAGAGTTACATACTGTAAAGAATGTCGTCGGGAGAAGGAGAAGAGAACCAAGGTGCAGCGTGGTAAGTATTCATAATACTTTTAATAAATACGAACACTTGGAACAAAAACAACAAAGCGACAGATGAACAGTTCTGCAAGGGGCAATACACAAAACAGAAAACAACTACCCACCAACACAGGTGGGAATGAGGCTACCTAAGTATGGTTCTCAATCAGAGACAACGATAGACTGATTGGGAACCATACCAGGCCAAACACATAGAAATACAACACACAGAACAAAACATAGAATGCCCACTCCAACTCACGCCCTGACCAAACCAAAATAGAGACATAAAAAGGATCTCTAAGGTCAGGGCGTGACACATACTTGAATAACATGACATGATATCACACATATAAAGTTGTCCTACTTAAGGTCTGCCAAAAAAGGGAAGATATTGCTCATACTTAACATATAACACAATGAAACTTCACAATGAAATTATATGGTTTATATTTTTCACACAACACACATTTCATACTGTTAAAAACAACCTTCTACTTAGCCTATTGGACGACTGAGTTGATGTTAAAATGAGAAAATCCAATTTAGTCTTCTTTTGCAAAAGAGAGTCGACAAAAGATTGGAGAAGAGATGAGCTTCCTACGTTCTACTTAGCTCTTATTGAAAACCTCCAATCATATCCATGGTAAAAAAAACTGCAAAGCTTTTCCTGAGATGTAATTCTAGGGGAAGAATGAAGGCCGGCAGACTATAATGGGTTGAATGAAATAGCCCTCATGAAAGACGATGGAGAAAGACAGAAAGAGAAACAGAAAGAGAGGGAGAGTTCTATAAGAAGGAGAGAGGAGGAAGGACAACGGAGGAGTGACCCTGGGCATACATACAGTTAACCTCCAATTGAGTAAAGTATTATCAGCGAGAGTATAGAATCTTCCTTCAGTATTTTTTCCCAGCTGTAACTAATAAGAAGCGGGTCCTTCACAAGACAATAGTCATAGCTAGCCACCTCCCTTGCAGCCACTGTAACCTTGTATGCATTTAAATATTTCCTCTGAACATTTTCTTTTTGTATTTTTTTTTTGTCATTGATAATTTTTGTCATACTTGAATGCAATGGAGAATGTGTTGAAGCTATTGCTCTTTCTTACAGAACAACAACAACACTCCGTTTTCTTTTGAATCAATATCACTACTGCCAATCTCTTCAAATACATTTATTTGCTATATATATATACAGTACATACACTGCTCAAAAAAATAAAGGGAACACTAAAATAACACATCCTAGATCTGAATGAATGAACTATTCTTATTAAATACTTTTTTCTTTACATAGTTGAATGTGCTGACAACAAAATCACACAAAAATTATCAATGGAAATCAAATTTATCAACCCATGGAGGTCTGGATTTGGAGTCACACTCAAAATGAAAGTGGAAAACCACACTACAGGCTGATCCAACTTTGATGTAATGTCCTTAAAACAAGTCAAAATGAGGCTCAGTAGTGTGTGTGGCCTCCACGTGCCTGTATGACCTCCCTACAACGCCTGGGCATGCTCCTGATGAGGTGGCGGATGGTCTCCTGAGGGATCTCCTCCCAGACCTGGACTAAAGCATCCGCCAACTCCTGGACAGTCTGTGGTGCAACGTGGCGTTGGTGGATGGAGCGAGACATGATGTCCCAGATGTGCTCAATTGGATTCAGGTCTGGGGAACGGGCGGGCCAGTCCATAGCATCAATGCCTTCCTCTTGCAGGAACTGCTGACACACTCCAGCCACATGAGGTCTAGCATCGTCTTGCATTAGGAGGAACCCAGGGCCAACCGCACCAGCATATGGTCTCACAAGGGGTCTGAGGATCTCATCTCGGTACCTAATGTTAGTCAGGCTACCTCTGGCGAGCACATGGAGGGCTGTGCGGCCCCCCAAAGAAATGCCGCCCCACACCATGACTGACCCACCAACAAACCGGTCATGCTGGAGGATGTTGCAGGCAGCAGATCGTTCTCCACGGCGTCTCCAGACTCTGTCACGTCTGTCACATGTGCTCAGTGTGAACCTGCTTTCATCTGTGAAGAGCACAGGGCGCCAGTGGCGAATTTGCCAATCTTGGTGTTCTCTGGCAAATGCCAAACGTCCTGCACGGTGTTGGGCTGTAAGCACAACCCCCACCTGTGGACGTCGGGACCTCATACCACCCTCATGGAGTCTGTTTCTGACCGTTTGAGCAGACACATGCACATTTGTGGCCTGCTGGAGGTCATTTTGCAGGGCTCTGGCAGTGCTCCTCCTTGCACAAAGGCGGAGGTAGCGGTCCTGCTGCTGGGTTGTTGCCCTCCTACGGCCTCCTCCACGTCTCCTGATGTACTGGCCTGTCTCCTGGTAGCGCCTCCATGCTCTGGACACTACGCTGACAGACACAGCAAACCTTCTTGCCACAGCTCGCATTGATGTGCCATCCTGGATGAGCTGCACTACCTGAGCCACTTGTGTGGGTTGTAGACTCCGTCTCATGCTACCACTAGAGTGAAAGCACCGCCAGCATTCAAAAGTGACCAAAACATCAGCCAGGAAGCATAGGAACTGAGAAGTGGTCTGTGGTCACCACCTGCAGAACAACTCCTTTATTGGGGGTGTCTTGCTAATTGCCTATAATTTCCACCTGTTGTCTATTCCATTTGCACAACAGCATGTGAAATTTATTGTCAATCAGTGTTGCTTCCTAAGTGGACAATTTGACTTCACAGAACTGTGATTGACTTGGAGTTACATTGTGTTGTTTAAGTGTTCCCTTAATTTTTTTGAGCAGTGTATATATATATATATATATATATATATATATATATATATATATATATATATATATATATATATATATATATATATATGTTTAGTCAGAACCCATTCAACAAGGTCATCATTAGCTGACAGACCCCGATTTCAGGCACTAAACGTTTTTAGTTTTTATTGATTTTATCAAACACTATACATCTGACCGTATGTTGGCTCATACAGTTGGGATCCTGTCCTCTATTCCCCTACTATAAGTACAGGGCCGTAAAAGTGAGTCCTCACTAACATGACTACTCAGTATGCTTGCCTTGGGCTGAAACCATTGGTGCTGGAGAGCAGAGCCGGCCCTGCAGAGAGTAAGACAGCTGTTAACGGCCCTGCAGAGAGTAAGACAGCTGTTAACGGCCCTGCAGAGAGTAAGACAGCTGTTAAGCAGTGCTGTAATATCACATTGTGACCATGCACTAGAACTGCCTAATGGTCTTGTAAGAAGGCTGTTAGATGCACAATTAAAGCAGACTCTTCTTACTGTGTATGTGCCTGTGTGTGTGCGTGCATGTTTGTGTGTGGATGAGAGAATGTGTGTGTGGATGAGAGAATGTGTATGTGTGTGTGTGTGTGTGTATTTGTAAAATGACCATAGGCTCCCTGTGGCATCGGTAAGTAGGTAATGTGACAGAAAAGCACAGCCCAGACACACAGTAAAGGAAGTGGAGCAGAGACCAGTGTTTTAAGGTGATCAGGGGCCTGGAGCTCCAACCAACCAAGCAACCACACTCTAAAAGGACATTTACAACCTGTTTGTTCCCTTCCACCATTGTTGTGCTTTATGTTGGTATCTATAACAAATATATGAACATAAAAGTGGCATTTGCTGTGAGCTTTTAAATGTAATCAGCAAGTGCTTGTTTGACTGGCACACGTTGTCTTGCTCTCCTTCCTACTGCAGCAAAAAGGCACCACAGCACAGCAAGTGCAAGTGTCCGTGCTGAAGCTACAATATCATTTCAGCCATTTTGTTTCTTACTGAACATCTCTGTTACCGATATCCCTAATTTGTTGAGGAAAAACATTCCCTATTTCCTCAACCCTTGCTCTCCTTACGTGAAACACGGAAGCATCACATGCATGTGACCAATAAGGCCTGACCTATAGCCTATCATAATGACGTTAATAAAATGGTTATAACAAACTCCATACACATTAATGTCGACACCAAAATGGATGCGGAGGAGGCAAAAAAGAAACTCGAAACGGGCGAATGTTTACTGGATGCTAAGAAAGGTAAAGGGGAAGTCAGATCTGTGGAACACATTTGACTTAGTTGTGGAAACTACAGGAGATCACAAAAAAGGCAGGTATAATAGCAAGCGTTAGGTGCGTATTATGTGTGCAAATAGTTGCTCTTAGATTACAATATTATAGTTTTGTCTGAACATTTGGAACAGTGTAAACAATTAAGAGTTATTTCCCGAGAAGCTGGTGTTTGGAGGATGTATTGGCACGGGTGTTGTTAGGCCCGAAAACCAGCTTCAAGGGCATTATCACTTTTATACAACGGGTTACCAACATATTCAAATAAACATTATTTTGATGAATTTATTCATACTATTTCATCCTTCCACAAGATATAGTCACCACACAAATCTAAGGTTGCTACCCAAGCCAGCTGGTCGTTCGTTCTATCAGTTCGGTTGCCATTCGTTAACTATTTTTGTTCTGCATCTATGGACACCATTACATTTACATTTACATTTAAGTCATTTAGCAGACGCTCTTATCCAGAGCGACTTACAAATTGGAAAGTTCATACATATTCATCCTGGTCCCCCGTGGGAAATGAACCCACAACCCTGGCGTTGCAAGCGCCATGCTCTACCAACTGAGCCACTCGGGACCGACACCACCCAGTTGTTCATTCTAAATGTGCCATTACCATACTGGCCGGATAACTTACTATCACATTAAACAGTGCAGCCAGAATAACAGCAAAGTAGCCACATTTGCATTTGTTTAAGCTGTTTTCGAGTGACATTTATTTGGATACATCCGTAACAATGAACTAATGATGTACGACTTCGCCTGGTATAGAAAATGCGCTCTCTCGTCAGGACCCTGTTGTTCAGAGTAGCTAGCCAACAACACAGCTAACACAATCACTTCAAACTGAAGCTGGAAAGACTGCAAACTAGCAGCATTTCGTTTAGTTTGACCTGTTCTCTATTGACATTTCTTTGTATATATCCATAAGAATTATGCCAGCTGATTCATGAGTTCAACTGGCTGAGAAACACTGCCTGCCTGTCTGTCTCATCCCGACTCCTGACACGTTCATTACTACAGGACAGCTGGAGATCGAATTTCAATATTGAAACAATGTTGCAAATGTCAGAGAAACAGACAGCAAGATTTATACAAATCTCCGCTGTTAAAAACCAAATGGTAGTCTAAAAGAAATGGGAAATAATGTCTAGATGCTGGTAAGTTGTGGAATAGACACCAGCTGGAATGTGGTTTTAACCAATCAGCATCCAGGATTAGACCCACCCGTTCATATAACACTAAATAAATAAGTTTACCAGAGCATTGACATCACCAGACCCAGGCACTGAATCCCTGCTGGGATGATGTAAAACAAACTAGTCTACACTGCATTACACACTGCAATGAATACTCCAATCATGAGCCCTGGCCTGCCCTGCCTTTTTAGTGCTGCTTAAAACCAGCATTTCTGTGTACGGTGGCACTTTAGGAGGTGGAGTCAAAGTGGTTTTCCACAGTCATTTTTGATTCGTCCAAAGAAATTGTAATTCTCTGAGGGAGAGAGTGCAAAGATGAGAAGCTAGACTGGGTAGTTCCTAACGTTAGTTAGTATTTTATCTTATCTGTCAAAAGCTGCACTGACAGATAAGATAAAATACTAACTAACGTTAGGAACTACCCAGTCTAGCTAGCAGTGCTGCTAACATTAGCTATCCAGTACATTTTATGAGCAGGATTTTGACAGTAATTGATTAGCTATCTAGACACTGAATCCAACTGTTGGAACTCAGTTCACCACCCGACAAGTATCACTAACTAACCAATTACTGTCTAATCAAGTACTGTCCAAATATGCAAAAGATTGTTAACTGGCTGCAAGGGAAAGTGTTGAGTAGCCAGTGAAATCGTGCCCATTTCAAACGGCCTCCTACTCAATTCTTGCTCATACAATATGGATATTATTATTAATATTGGATAGAAAACACTCTCTAGTTTCTAAAACCGTTGGAATTATTTCTCTGAGTGAAACAGAATTCATTTGGCAGCACTTTCCCTGACCAGGAAGTGAAATGTCAGAAATATGTGTTCTGTTCAACTTGATGCCTATATATGGCCATGACACTTAGGAGTCTACTTACACTCCATACGCCTACCTCTTGGTCTCAAAAGGATGTGAGAGAAGAAATGTTGTGTTCATCTTGGTCAGGGGTGGAATAAAAGCTATTTCTTTGACGTGAACGTCCACTTCCGGTTCTCTGAAACGCGCGACAAGGAAGTGCCATTGCCTTCTGTTTTGCTGCCGTAATAGACGAAAACTATCCCCGGCTCGGAATTTTTTTGATACATGTGAACATATCATCGTAATGTATGTTTTTTCAATATAGTTTAATCAGATTATTTAAATTTTTTCGGGAGTTTTGCCGTGTTCCGTCCTCTGACTGTGTTTACGTCGGAGAGATTTGTGCCACTCGGCTAGTGCCAATGCTAAGTGAAGAGGGAAATTTGCCATTCTGAATCCAAACAATGACTCATCTGGACAGAGGACACCTTGTTCAACATTCTGATGAAAGATCAGCAAAAGTAAGAGCCAATTTATGATGTTATTTCATATATCTGTCGTGCATGTTGACTGGTCGTGGGCGCCCAAGTTTTTCTGTCTATTGCTGCTATGCTAATATCACGCTACATTTTGTTTGCGCTGTAAAACATTTAATAAATCGGAAATATTGTCTAGAATCACAAGATGCCTGTCTTTCAATTGCTGTACACTATGTATTTTTCAGAAATGTTTAATGATGAGTAATTAGGTATTTGACGTTGGTGTCTGTAAATATTATGGCTGCTTTCGGTGCAATTTCTGATTGTAGCTGAAATGTAAACTATGAATTATACCTGAAATATGCAAATTTTTTGAAAAAAACATATGCTATACAATAAATATGTTATCAGATTGTCATCTGATGAGGTTGTTTCTTGGTTAGTGGCTATTTTTATCTTTATTTGGCCGAATTTGTGATAGCTACTGATGGAGTAAAAAACTGATAGAGTAAGAAAAGGGGTGTCTTTTGCTAACGTGGTTAGCTAATAGATTTACATATTGTGTCTTCCCTGTAAAACATTTAAAAAATTGGACATGTTGGCTTGATTCACAAGATGTGCACCTTTCATCTGGTGTCTTGGACTTGTTAATGTGTGAAAGTTAAATATTTAAAAAATATATCTTTTGAATTTCGCGCCCTGCACTTTGAGCTGGATGTTGTCATAAGTGTACCGTGTCGGGCTGCACCCCTAACAGGTTAATAAAGCTAGCTACCTAACTTAAGGCTAACATGACATTAGCTACTTAAGTTAACATCAGCTCAATTACAGTGGCTACCTACTGTATCTGTAGAAAAAACAACGCTTGATAGCTGAGTTAACATTTTTCCAATATATACAGTGCCTTGCAAAAGTATTCATCCCCCTTGTCATTTTTCTTATTTTGTAGCATTACAACCTGTAATTTAAATAGACTTTTATTTGGATTTCATGTAATGGACATACACAAAATAGTCCAAATTGGTGAAGTGAAATGAAAAAAATGATTTGTTTCAAAAAAATTAAAAACAGAAAAGTGGTGCGTGCATATGTATTCACCCCCTTTGCTATGAAGCCCTTAAATAAGATCTGGTGCAACCAATTACCTTCAGAAGTCACATAATTAGTTAAATAAAGTCCACCTGTGTGCAATCTAAGTCTCACATGATCCCAGTATATATACACCTGTTCTGAAAATCCCCAGAGTCTGCAACACCACTAAGCAAGGGGCACCACCAAGCAAGAAGCACCATGAACACCAAGGAACTCTCCAAACAGGTCAGGGACAAAGTTGTGGAGAAGTACAGATCAGGGTTGGGTTATAAAAAAATATCAGAATCTTTGAACATCCCACGGTGCACCATTAAATCCATAATAAAAAAAATTGAAAGAAAATGGGACCACAACAAACCTGCCAAGAGGACCGCCCACCAAAATTCACGGACCAGGCAAGGAGGGCATTAATCAGAGAGGCAACAAAGAGACCAAAGGTAACCCTGAAGGAGCTGCAAAGCTCCACAGATGGGATTGGAGTATCTGTCCATACGACCACTTTAAGCCGTACACTCCACAGAGCTGGGCTTTACGGAAGAGAAAAAAATAAGCAAACACGTTTGGTGTTCGCCAAAAGGCATGTGGGAGACTCCCCAAACATATGGAAGAAGGTACTCTGGTCAGATGAGACTAGAATTGAGCTTTTTGGCCATCAAGGAAAACATGTCTGGCGCAAACCCAACACCTCTCATCACCCCGAGAACACCATCCACACAGTAAAGCATGGTGGTGGCAGCATCATGCTGTGGGGATGTTTGTCATCTGCAGGGACTGGGAAACTGGTCAGAATAGAAGGAATGATGGATGGCGCTAAATACAGGGATTTTCTGAGGGAAACCTGTTTCAGTCTACCAGAGATTTGAGACTGGGATGGAAGTTCACCTTCCAGCAGGACAATGACCCTAAGCATACAGCTAAAGCAACACTCGAGTGGTTTAAAGTGAAAAATTTAAATGTCTTGGAATGGCCTAGTCAAAGCCCAGACCTCAATCCAATTGAGAATCTGTGGTATGACTTAACGATAGCTGTCCACCAGCGGAACCCATCCAACTTGAAGGAGATGGAGATGTTTTGCCTTGAAGAATGGGAAGAGTGGCTCGACACCCCAAGAGACTTGCAGCTGTAACTGCTGCAAAAGGTGGCTCTATAAAGTATTGACTTCAGGGGGTTGAATAGTTATGCACACTCAAGTTATTTTTTTTTGGTCTTAATTCTTGTTTGTTTCACAATAAAACATATTTTGCATCTTCAAAGTGGTAGGCATGTTGTGTAAATCAAATGATACAAACCCCCCCAAAAAAACATTTTAATTCCAGGTTGTAAGGCAACAAAATAGGAAAAATGCCAAGGGGGTGAATACTTTCGCAAGCCATTGTATGAGATGGACATAGAGAATTTATTATTGAGGAAGAGGGCGAGAGATGCAGCTCAGCAAACACAGAGACGGTTGTTGTATTTGCAGGAGTAAGCGAATCGATTTTGTGTGTGTTTACAATACAATTATGTAGCAAGTAGCTACATAGATGGGTTAGCTGACAATGTCACAAACGATTTGTGAGCTTCCATGGGGCAGAATTCAGCCTGTTGTGAATCACATTTTATTTGTCACATACACATATTTAGCAGATGTTATTGCGGGTGTAGCGAAATGCTTGTAGTAAGGTGTTTAGTCCCAGGTTGTCACGTTCCTGACCTATTTCTGTTTGTTGTATGTGTTAGTTGGTCAGGACGTGAGTTTGGGTGGGCATTCTATGTTGTCTGTTTCTATGTTGGTTTAGGGTTGCCTGGTATGGCTCTTAATTAGAGGCAGGTGTTTGGCGTTCCTCTAATTGAGAGTCATATTTAGGTAGGTTGTTTCACAGTGTTCGTTGTGGGTGGTTGTCTCCTGTGTCAGTGTTTGTCGCACCATACGGGACTGTTCGGTTTGTTTTGTACGTCGTCATTTTGTGTAGTCTATTTTCCTGTTCGTGAGTTCTGCGTTGTATGTGAGTTCGCATGTCCAGGTTTGTCTACTCCGTTTTGTTGTTTTGTTAGGTTGTAGTGAAGTTCGTGTTTTTTCGTCTTTTCTGTAAATAAATATGGCAACTTCAGAAGCTGCGTTTTGGTTCAATCCATGCTCCTCCTCTTCGAATGAAGAGGAGGAGGACTACCGTTACACAGGTTCCTCATTGATACCATGTCTTGTTTTGAGGTGTTTTGACTGATTTCATGTCAATGCTAATATGGCAGAAATTCGCTAGCAGCTAACCAACAACTCTAATGAGATATTTGAGACAACACGTGATTATTGTGCAAATTTATTTGCTTGCAATAAACATTGGAGAAGAAATATAGCTTACATGTTGTCAACTATCTAAGCCAACCTCCTCTGTTTTTCCCCATGGTTGCATGCATGTCAATTTTTTTGCTAAAGTGACAGTGAGAGACAGAACACAGGTACTGTGGTTAGTGAAGGGTAAGACAATTGAATGTTAATTGGGCTTAAGATTGAGTGAACTGCTAATAACTTTAAGAAACAGAAATTATCCCAGATTTGACCTTTAGCTCAATGCATTATTTGCCTGTTGTTCATATTATGTGTGTGTGCATATTGCTTCTGTATGTTTGTCTGTTCAGGATAGTCCATATTGGTTCTGTATGTTTGTCTGTTCAGAATAGTCCATATTGCTTCTGTATGTTTGTCTGTTCAGGATAGTCCATATTGGTTGTGTATGTTTGTCTGTTCAGAATAGTCCATATTAATACGGCACTGATACTATGCCGTCTCTGTAATAATATTGGAGATCTAGGAGAAAAAATTCCGAAAGCAAGGAAGAGAGGGGAGCGAGAGAGAGGAGCAGACAGGACAGAGAGAACACAGGAGGACACAGAGAGAGACAAACGTCATATTCCTTTCAAGCCAGAAGAAGTAGGTCTTGCTAAACATGACCTCTCAAAAAAGAAAGATGCCACTTCTGACATGTCCTGTGTGTATAAACTGTTAGACCCTGATATGTTCCCATCACTGAAGGAAATCATACAGGCCGCGCTGACTATCCCAGTTAGCAGCTATGAGAGATCTTTCAGTGCATTAAGATGTCTACATACCTGGCTTAGGAGCCCAATGACCCAGGGTAGAATGCATCACGACAACTGACAAAGATATACAGTTGAAGTCGGAAGTTTACATACACTTAGGTTGGAGTCATTAAAACATGTTTTTAAACCACTTTTTCAACCACTTTTTCAACCACTCAAATTTCTTGTTAACAAACTATAGTTTTGGCAAGTCGTTTAGGACATCTACTTTGTGCATGACACAAGTAATTTTTCCAACAATTGTTTAATGGCAGATTATTTCACTGTATCACAATTCCAGTGGGTCAGAAGTTTACATACACTAAGTTGACTGTGCCTTTAAACAGCTTGGAAAATTCCAGAAAATTATTAGAAGCTTCTGATAGGCTAATTGACATAATTTGAGTCAATTGGAGGTGTACCTGTGGATGTATTTCAAGGCCTACCTTCAAACTCAGTGCCTCTTTGCTTGACATAATGGGAATATCAAAAGAATCAGCCAAGACCTCAGATTTTTTTTTTAGACCTCCACAAGTCTGGTTCATCCTTGGGAGCAATTTACAAATGCCTGAAGGTACCACATTCATCTGTACAAACAATAGTACGCAAGTATAAACACCATGGGACCACGCAGCCGTCATACTGCTCAGGAAGGAGACGCGTTCTGTCTCTTAGAGATGAATGTACATTGGTGCGAAAAGTGCAAATCAATTCCAGAACAACAGCAAAGGACCTTGTGAAGATGCTGGTGGAAACAGGTACAAAAGTATCTATATCCACAGTAAAACAAGTCCTATATCGACGTAACCTATCAGCAAGGAAGAAGCCACCACTCCAAAACCGCCATGAAAAAGCCAGACTACGGTTTGCAACTGCACATGGGGACAAAGATCGTACTTTTTTGAGAAATGTCCTCTGGTCTGGTGAAACAAAAATAGAACTGTTTGGCCATAATGACCATCGTTATGTTTGGATGAAAAAGGGGGAGGCTTGCAAGCCGAAGAACACCATCCCAACCGCGAGGCACGGGGTTGGCAGCATCATGTTGTGGGGGTGCTTTGCTGCAGGAGGGTTTGGTGCACTTCACAAAATAGATGGCATCATGAGGCAGGATAATTATGTTGATATATTGAAGCAACATCTCAAGACATGAGTCAGGAAGTTAAAGCTTGGTCGCAAATGGGTCTTTCAAATGAACAATGACCCTAAGCATACATCCAAAGTTGTGGCAAAATGGCTTAAGAACACCAAAGTCAAGGTATTGGAGTGGCCATCACAAAGCCCTGACCTCAATTCCTACAGAAAATATGTGGGTAGAACTGAAAAAGCGTGTGCGAGCAAGGAGGCCTACAAACCTGACTCAGTTACACCAGCTCTGTCAGGAGGAATGGGACAAAATTCACCCAACTTATTGTGGGAAGCTTGTGGAAGGCTACCCGAAACGTTTGACCCAAGTCAAACAATTTAAAGGCAATGCTACCAAATACTAATTGAATGTATGTAAACTTCTGACCCTCTGAGAATGTGATGAAATAAATAAAAGCTGAAATAAATCATTCTCTCAACTATTATTCTGACATTTCACACTCTTAAAATAAGGTGTTGATCCTAACTGACGTAAAACAGGGAATTTTTACTAGGATTAAATGTCAGGAATTGTGAAAATCTGAGTTTAAATGTATTTGGCTGAGGTGTATGTAAACTTCCGACTTCAACTGTACTAACACGCTTGGGAAAGAGTGAAGTCATAGACAGGTTTTCACCTACAGTTTCATTTTGTTTCCTTTCATTTCTAATCTTTATGGATGGATTAACATCCTAGTACTATGTAATATAACTCGCAAACATCGTTAATATTTAGTTGGAGAAAGGATTGTATGCTGGTATGTACATATGTGTAAAATTGTGAAGTGTTATTGGAGGGGGTGTATTTGTTTTTGTGTAATTAAATGAGTAGAAATATTATCCTGTAGCTAATTGACCGTGGAATCGGTGATTTATTGCCACAAATATTATGAAATCCAATTTTCAAGTGCGTTTGGTGCCTACGTTTGTACATATCGGCAAAAGTTATCCTCCCCACACTATACAGTTATAATACAAGCTTACTGCTAATGTGAGTTTACGCAGTTCCAACATTATCCCAAAAATGTCTGTTTAAAATCCCAATCCTGATAAATTACACCTAACTAAAACATTATTTCATGCAAAACATTCATTTGTGGTCTAGGCTGGCACCCTTTGGATTGTTTTGGAACTGTAGAGTGCGCGCAGGATGACTAGCTCACATTAGTTAGCAGTAATGGGACCAACATCAACATGAGGCCTTTTCTTTATTGCTAAATCAAATATTGGACATTGTTTATAAAAAACAATTGCAACAAAAGAATGACATAAATACTTTTTACAACAATTTTTCTTCATGGAAAATTACAATATAGTTATGCACTTGTAATGTGTACTTGCTTATAGATTTTTTTTATTATTAACACCATATTCTATGGTTTACTGACCACAATCCATTGAATTAATATTAAGAAGTGTTGATTATTTGGCGTCAGGAGAGCACAGCACATGGAAGAAAGCAGTGAGCTATGCAACATAGCGTTATGTTTCTGCAAAATGTTCTCTGCTAGCATGCGAGGACAAGAGTGCGGGGCGCTTCATATGGGTCGCGCAGGGATCAAATCCCCCCCCACCCCGAGTCAGCCCCAGGTCTTCAGGGCTAAGCCCGGGATGTTCTGAATGTCTAGTGACGTCCCTGCACCAGAGAGTTCTAACAAGAAAAAAAAAATATATATAGTGTATATAAAGCCTTTATTACAGCAGACTAAAAACAGTTGCATGCATTTATGAATTGCGGTTTATGTATTGTTTATGCAAATTATTATTCAAGGCTCCCTTTGTTATTTAATTTTAAAACTAAATTGCCTGATTGCATTTCAAAGCATGAATGTCTCCTATTCTATCTGATGGCATGAACGAAAGAGTGATTGACTGATACAGCAGCCTATATATTGAATTATAAACTGGGTGGTTCGAGTCCTGAATGCTGATTGGCTGACAGCCATGATATATCACACCATATACCACGGGTATGACAAAACATTTATTTGAACTGCTCTAATTACGTTGATAACCAGTTTGTCATAGCAATAAGCCACCTCAGGGGTTTGTTGTATATTGCCAATATACCACGGCTAAGGGCTGTATCCAGGCACTCCGCGATGCGTCGTGCGAAATGAACAGCCCTTAGCCATGGTATACTGGCCATATACCACACCCCCTCATGCCTTATTGCTTAAATATAGGCTGAAAAAGTTACGTTATTAAGACTTAACAGGACGCGTTCTTAGGCATACAGCTTGATGGTGGTTATACAAAGCTAATATACAAAGCGTACTAATGATAACAAAATGACTTATTATTATAATGACGATCATGATAATTATAATAACAATAGGGAGATCAAGAAAAAGGAGGCTACAGGACCGAGAGCTGGGTGCATATTATGTGTGACAAACAGCTGCTGTTAGATCAAATAATATAATAAGATCATATTGTATATTATACATATACAATTTCAGTATCACATGTCTTAGAGTGATGGACTTGCCATCCCCGTAGCCTCCGCAATGGATCAGTCCACTGAGACATACGCAAATCAGACTGGTGTCTTGTGCACCATGAAAATACACTGCGACTGCTCGAATAAAGAAATCTCGGTTGACCAACATCCTATTGACCAAACAATCGACCAGTCGACTAAATGGGGTCATGCCTACTATCTATCAAAGAACACTATGTGAGATTTTCCTGTATTTCCATTTCTATATAAAAGCCAGTCACTATCAGATAAGAACTCTAACCATAACCATAACAACACATTGTGAGAACACATGTACAGTGCTGTAACCTGACTTCCTCATACAATAGACCCTCTGTTTGTCAACTTTCTCATCTTCTGCTGTTTGGTTCAGGCATGATGGAAGTCTAATCTTCCATTTTCAGAGTCTCCATCTAGACTTTTCTTGTAGATAATGACATGGCGATTGAGTAAAGGAAAGTACATTTACAGACAGCTTGTGTACCACAGCAGTTGATTAGGTAGGAAAAGTACAGTGGTATCCTATAGATTATTTTTCTGAACTTCTATAACCAGACAGAAATGTGTGATTAGTTTGTGTTTAAATATTGATTCTAATACCGACACACAATGATGTTTGTTTGTGTTCTAGAATCCTGATTATAATACATCTTGAGACTCCATAAATCAAAGCTGGCTTTATGTTGTCATCACGCAGATGGCGCGACGCCAAATTCACCCCAATTAAAGACCTGAGGAGGAGAGTTAAAGGGGGGAGAGTGTTCCCTCAAAGGGAAGAGAGGGCACCTGTTCGCCTGTCATATCCTCATAGCCTCTTCTGATCAGTGACTGAGCGTTTTCCCCTCCTCAGAGCAGCTCCTTCCAATGCAGAATTAATGAAGGCAAACAAAGCTAAAGTCTCCTCCTCTTCCTCCCATCACTGGCAGCACAGAGCAGGCAGCCCTTTGTGTGCTCATTCTCTCTCCACTTTGGTCCCTCTCAACAAATCTTCAGTGTCACACTTAATGAGATTTTTAGTTTGTAAAGTAGGTAGAGCAGCAATGCCCTCCCCCTCTGTCGCTGCCACCACCATCTCCCCTAATGTGTCTAAAGTGTCCACTTCTCCTCTGTAAATCGTCTTAGTTTTATGCATTTTTAAGGCTTTTAAAAGCACATTCAATTATTCACTGTCCAAATATGAGTATCTGGTGTATAATACAAAATGTTATGGTATTAGAATATTAGTTCCATCATTTATAATGATCTGTTTGAGCGAGGTCTCAACGCAGCGACAAGACAAGGAAGGAGTCATTTAATCGTGTTTCGACAGAATTATGCAAACATACTAAATTAATTTCCTTAGCTAAGTAAATGTAAATTAACAATTTGCTGATTAGTATAACAATAAATGACGGCTAATGATCTCCTCTTATAGGACATGGAGAGTAGCGTGTCATACAATTTTACATTTAGATTTTAACTGGGTTAAAATGGGTTAAATTGGACCTTAGGGATGCTTTCCTGGACCCAGATTAAGCCCTTGAGAGTGATTGATGGCAGATTAACCCACAATTCAAAGTGAATGTCTCGCATTTGGATATGATTCCTAAACTGACAAGCAAGAGCACCAAAAAGTAATGAGGTCCCCCATTCAAAAAAAAATGTATTCCAATGAAATAACAGCCCATTCAATAGCAACCTTCTCTCTGTGTGTGTGTGTGCGTGCACTGGTAGTAGACAAGACACACACACACCACATCAGCACAGTCAGCTGACCTTTCAGAAACACAACACCATTGCAAAACATCTTAGAATTATTTTCTACATTGCCCTTTATTTATCCAGGTTAGTTTGACTAACCACGTTTCCATCCAACCTTTTTATGCGAGTAAAGTACATGTCAGATGATTTTTTTTAATGACAGGCCTGATGGAAACAGAACATTTTTCAGTAAACTTTCCAAATGTCACCAAAACAAAATATGCTAGACAAGGTGGGATCTTTTTGAGTCGGTAAAATGAATGATGTGAGAAATGCGCAAATATTAATATAATAACCATCATATCGAAGTAAACTTGGAGTCACGCGATGATATGTTGTGTGGTCCTCCCACTACGACTCGGAAAGCATGCAGGTTATTAGGCTACAGATGAAATAAGTTATGATGAACTTCACAGGGTGGTGAAAGTGCAAAGTGATGAGCGTGATGCTCCTTTCTAATAAATACCGAGGGTCTTATTCTGGAGACATGATCGTTAACACTTAGCTACCGTTTGACAAAAATAATCACGCTCTTTTGTCCATAATAACAATCTCATCATGTGGTTTACGTGCACTGTTGGCTAGAGCAATACCAGATTCGGTACATTCACTATATACCGGAAAAAAAAGTGTGAGAAATTGCGATAGAAACCCATTTAATAACGTGCCTTTTTTATTCGGTACATGGGAATTTAACCGCAAAGGGTGTTTTACGTGCCCAACGTCATCACGCACACAGCCTTTTATCTGCAACAAGTCAATTTGATGGAAACATCCCTGGAGGGAAAATATGCATGTTGTATTTATGCAGATTTTTGAATATTCGCATGAAAATCGGTCACCAATTGGATGGAAACCTAGCTACTGAGAGAAAAGTGATTAGTTAGTAGACTAAAATGACATGTATTCCTATAACCTTTCTTGCAGGCAGAGAGGGAGCTGACTTGTCAATAGTCTGTAATAAGAAACACAGGAGAACCCTGCTTATGAGCAGGAAGAATGAAGATCTCATCCTGTGAGGTAAAGAGAAGGTTCCAGGAGTCAGGTAAAGAAAGATAGAAAGAAGAGAGAGAGAAAGACAGTCAGGTAATCAGGGAGAGAGAGAGAAAGAGTCGAGTAATCAGGGAAAGAGAGAGAGGGGTAAAGAGAGAGAGGGAGAAACAGTCAGAGAGAGAGAGGGTAGAGAGAGAGACCCACATTTAAAGAATACTACAGTTTACTGTAGAATACTACAGTACATACTATAGAATTCTGTAGTAAAAAAGAGAGTCAGGTAATCAGGGAAAGAGAGAGAGGGGTAAAGAGAGAGAGAGGGAGAAACAGTCAGAGAGAAAGAGAGAGAGAGAAAGGGTAAAGAGAGAGCGAGACCCACATTAAAAAAATACTACAGTTTACTGTAGAATACTACAGTAGAATACTACTAGAATTCTGTAGTAAACTGTAGTATGCTGTAGAATACTATACTACACACTGTAGTATCCCTCGGTCATGTGTAGTTCTAGGTCATTTTGTGGTATACTGTAAAATACTATAGTAAATATTGCAGTATTATCCACAAAAACATTGTATTACATTTTACAGTAATGTCCACAAAAACACTACAGTCCGCAAAAATAATAGTAAATACAACAGTACTTAATTTGAATATACCATGTACCATTCCCCTCTCCCATATCCCAATTTGTGCCACCCATAAGTGAGAAACTTATTCCGAGTGTACAGTACACTATATATTGTGTTCTATACATGGTACATACAGAGCAGAAGCTCTGAACTAACCATTTTAACCCCAGTCTTATCTACCTTCTACATCAAAGATAATAAAAACACTGCAGTAAATAATACAGTATACTACAATCCGCAAAAACACTACATTAATTACTATAGTATATACGACAGTTCTTTCACTGCAGTATTTATACTACAGTTAACTGTAAATACTACAGTATACTACAGTAAATAGTCCGCAGAAAACACTACATGGAATACTACAGTGAAGTCCGCAAAAACCCTGCAGTGAATACTATACGATATAAATATATTAATGCTACAGTATTTAGACTCTATAATAGTATGTTTTATATTGGGTGTAGAGAGAGAGATGGGAATGTATCGACTTTGCTCTTTGGGGAGTCCTCCTACATTCTTATGCATGTTCCGGTCATTGTTGGAAATCAAAGTAAACCCATAATCCAATAAACTGCCATTTCTGTTTCCAATGACCCCAGCAGACCTCATTTTAAACCCATGACAAGTTTCAATCAATATGATTCAGTGGTTGAGGACTCTAATAACTCAGGTGGAAGAGACAAAACAAGATGGATTTGCAGGATCCTACGAACGAACACACACACACACACACACACACACACACACACACACAGGATCCCTTCACTCCTCCTGTATTGGGCGTCTGTAATTGCATTTTATAAATGAGTTTTAGTTTCAAAATTTTCTCCATTGATTTTTGGTCAGGAGGTGACACAGTACAGTGTGAAAAGGAGGAGGAGAGGGAGAGAAAGGAGAGGTGTCAATAGCAGCCCCTTGAGGCATATCCCACGGGCTAATACATTTGATTAACGTCCAAATCTGATTGAATTATTGACAGTGCAATAAAATATCAACATGAAACATGCCAATGCTTGAAAGCCTATTGTTCATGTATGGTTGATAGATATAGCCACACATAGTTGAAAGCCTATTGTTCATGTATGGTTGATAGATATAGCCACACACAGTTGAAGGTATATATATCACACACTATAAAGTTGACCAATATTATTGTGATCTATAAAGAACATCTCAAAAACATTAAAAAAACATTTAGATAAATTCATAAGAAAAGAGTCACAGAAAATGCTTTTATAATCACCAGAAACACTTTCACTATTTCTCAGAAGTCCCAAAAAGAGAGTCTTCCTAATGAAACCTGAAACAGCCAACTTAATTCCATTTAAATCCAGCCAAATGACTTTCTGTTCAAGGCATGCTGCCCAGGCTACGCTGATTTAACAAACTACAGACAGATTAGCTAAGTGATTGAAGTTCATTTTCATTTCAATGAAGTAGACAGGTCTGCCAAGCGCTAGCCTAGCCTAGCATCTTAGTGCTCCCACTGGAACTGGCTTCAAGGGATTTAGTTTAGAGGCAGAGAGGAGGGCCATGGCTACACACACGTACACACACGTACACACACGTACACACACACACACGCGCACACGCTAATGCATGGGATCTAGAAAGACTCAATCTTAAATGAACAGTCGCTAGTCCAAGATTAGCCCTTATCTGCCTGAGTGTATGTGTACGCGGTTGTGAGTGTGTGCGGGTGTCTACCTACATGCCTAGTGTGAAGCTCTCGCCCTAAGGCAGCAGCTACTATTCCTGGGATCCAGCAAAATTAAGGCAGTTATACATTTTAAAAACATTACAATACATTCACAACAGATTTCACAACCTGTTAAGTGTGTGCCCTCAGGCCTCTATTCTGCTACCACATATCTATAACACAAATCCATGTGTACATGTGTGTATAGTGTGTATGTTATCGTGTGTTTGTATGCATGTGTCTATGTTTGTGTTGCTTCATAGTCCTCGCTGTTCCATAAGGTGTATTTTTATCTGTTTTTCATATGAACATCAGACAGTACAGTGGACAGGTATGCCTCCTCTCCTCTAGAGCTCAGAGTGCTGATGTGAAAATCAAAGGCCTGTGTCATGACTGAATGCAGAGACCGTCTCCTCTAGAGGGGAGAATCAGAGTGAACATCATGTTCTGCGTTTCATTTCATGCCATTTCATGTCCTCTCTCATGTTAAAAAGAGCAACATGTGACTGTGGTCCCTCATCTGCACCGTATAATTCCCCTCTTACATGTTCTACCTAATATAATGAGTTTGAACTGGTTGAGGGGCTGACTAACGACATTACATCAAAGCTGCAGTGGTTATGTGTCACGATCGTTGTTGGAAGGATTGGACCAAGGCGCAGCGTGCGTAGAGTTCCACATGTTTTAATAAATTAAACTCACCAAAAACAATAGAGAACAAACGAAACGTGGAGTAAATGCAGTGTTCACAGGCACTACACAAAAACAAGATCCCACAAACAACAGGTGGGAAAAGGCTGCCTAAATAAGATCCCCAACCAGAGACAACGATAGACAGCTGCCTCTGATTGGGAACCATACCAGGCCAACATAGAAATGCAAAAACTAGAGTACCCACCCTAGTCACACCTTGACCTAACCAAAATAGAGAATAAAAAGGATCTCTAAGGTCAGGGCGTGACCCCCCCCACAGGTGTGGACTCCAGCTGCAAAACCTCCTCGCGGATTCGGACTCCGGACCGTGAATCGTCGCCGGAGACTCCGGACCGTGGATCATCGCTGGAGGAACCGGACCGTGGCTTGTTGCCGGAGGCTCCGGACCGTGGATCGTCGCCGGAGGCCCCCGGACTGGGGACCATCGCAGGAGGCTCCGGGCCATGGATCATCACTGGAGGCTCCGGCCTGTGAACCCTCGCAGGAGGCTCCGGGCCATGGATCCTCACTGGAGGCTCCGGGCCATGGATCATTGCTGGAGGCTCCGGACTGGGAACCGTTGCTGGAGGCTCCGGACTGCCAACCATCGCTGGAGGCTCCGGACTGCCGACCGTCGCTGGAGGGTCTGGACTGCAGACCGTTGCTGGAGGCTCTGGACTGCAGACCGTCGCTGGAGGCTCAGGACTGCAGACCGTAGCAGGAGGCCTGGTGCGTGGAGCTGGCACAAGACGTACCGGGCTGTGGAGGCGCACTGGAGACACGGTGCGTAGAACCGGCACACATTTTACCGGAACGATAACACGCTCCTCAAAGCGAGTGCGGAAAGCTGGCACAGGACGTACAGGGCTGTGGAGGCGTACTAGAGACCTGGTGCGTGGGCCCGGCACAGTCTTCACCAGACGGCTAGCACGCTCCTCAGGACGAGTACGGAGAGCTGACTCAGGTGGAATTAAACTGAGGACACGCCCCTTGGCGAATGTCATGCCTCATGCACCAACACAACAGCCTTCTCATAACTCTCTCCTCCAATTTCCCCATCAACTCCTTAACTGTCTCTGATTCACTCCCTTTACTCCCCTCCAAGTTCACCTTCCTCTCCCAGACTGGCTCTGGTTCATTCCTCGGCTCCGCCGACCACTCCGTGTGTCCTGACTCAGGTTCACACCTCGGCTCCGCCGACCACCCCGTGTACCCCCTCCCAAAATATTTTTGAGGCTGCCTCTCAGGCTTCGGTTGCTGCCGCGAACCCCGGTGTCGTCGTTGTTGCTCCCTCGCTGCTTCCGCCTGCTTCCATGGAAGGCTTCTGTCTCCTGCCATGATTTTGTCCCACGTCCAGGATGTCCTCCACTCCTGGCTTTCCTCCCAGGCCCAGGATCCCTGCTCCTCCTGGGCACGCTGCTTGGTCCGTGGGTGGTGGGATCTTCTGTCACGATCGTAGTTGGAAGGATTGGACCAAGGCGCAGTGTGCGTAGAGTTCCACATGTTTTAATAAATTAAACTTAACAAAAACAATACAGAACAAACGAATCGTGAGGTAAATGCAGTGTTCACAGGCACTACACAAAAACAAGATCCCACAAACAACAGGTAGGAAAAAGCTGCCTAAATATGATTCCCAATCAGAGACAACGATAGACAGCTGCCTCTGATTGGGAACCATACCAGGCCAACATAGAAATGTAAAAACTAGAGTACCCACCTTAGTCACACCCTGACCTAACCAAAATAGAGAATAAAAAGGATCTCTAAGGTCATGGCGTGACATTATGTGACCTGTGAAGGCTAAACCTGCCAACACGCCACTACGTAATGAAATGGCAGTTGTAGACTTGAATCAATTACCCTTACATATGGTACATACAGTACATCCACACAGAGCCATCCCATTTAGGACTATACTGCAGTGCATCCAAGCAGGAAGAGTCCACTGTCCCTCAGGTATGCTGTCACCATGCCGACATGTACCCCTCAGACACTGGGGACAGACAATTCCCCCTTTCACACACACACACACACACACACACACAAGCACACACACACACACACACACACACACACACACACACACACACACACACACACACACACACACACACACACACACACACACACACACACACACACACACACACACACACACACGAGAAAGACCTAGGCCTGTAGAAATGGCAGTATAGCAGACAAGCATCACTAGAGACTAAGGATTATATCATTATGATTAGTTGGCTTTGCACAGAATCATGGTGCAGGGATGAATACCAAGTAGACAGCCAGCACACTGAGGTCTTCATCATTTACACAAAATGTGATGTTGTGGAATGTAATGTATTGCTATGCTTGGGAGACACAAGACACATTTCCCCAAATGGTTTCAATGCAGTAAACTATTGTCTGAGTATTCACTGTCTGATTTGACCTTTTAAAAGCTACACTATTTTACTTTTTGGGCGACCCAACCAAATTTACATAGAAATGTGAGTTACAGATCTTTCGTTCCCGTTGAAAGCAAGTCTAAGAAGAGGGTGATCTGTTGTACTGTATGAGCGCTATTTCTATGCTTCCCGTTCTGAAGATTAGTTTTTGCATCTTTTACTTTTTGTTTTGTACACCAGTTTCAAACAGCTGAAAATACGATATTTTGGGTTATGGAAAATATATTTCACAGCGGTTTAGATGATACAATGATTCTCTACACAATGACTGCTTGTTTTGTCACATACACTGTAATTAGGCAAACTATTAGACTTATTTGCAATTTCTGCGTAGTGCATCTTTAATAGATGGCCAAGTTGACAAAATAAAACCAATCTGTCAGACAGTACACGGTCCTGATTTAGCAATTTATAGAGTGCTTGCTTCTAGAACAGCCAGTGAAATTTGAACAAAAGACTGTTCAGGCTGTCTTTGTCTATGTGGAGAGCTAGCCTATTGTCCAGTTCCACGACAGAGCTTCTGTAGACGATCACGTCCATTTAAAATCACACACAGGCACGCACGCGCAAGCACACACACACATACATGCACACACACATACATGCACGCACACGTCTTTTTGTAGAAGTGACGTCCATTTAAAATCGTCTTTGTCCTCCCAGTCTGCCTTTCAGCCTGGCGCCATGCTCCATTAATCACACAAGACAGACAGAGCAATGCTGCAGACATCCTTACACACACACACACACACACCACACACACACACACACACGCACAGTCAAATGGACACGCAAGCACACACTGATGGGGAACGAGGCTAATCTCACTTTCTAGGAGGTGATGGGCCTACGGCAGATCTACATTTTGTGTACAGTCCACCTTTAATGCTGATCTTGTAATTTATAGAACTTACTGTCTAACAGTCACAGAATTAGATGGGCGCTTACCTGTTCTTATTTTCTATTTTTGTTCTCAGATAAAAGTTCACCAAGAAGTACACAAGCTACAGACTACAATACCCAGTGCCATATACACTATACATACCTCTATATACTGTATGGTTCTGAATACAAACCCTTGCCCAACACTGTGAAGCAGTCTTAGTGGAATCACATGAGCGATTCAACAGTGAGCAACATTATTCCAGTCCTTCCCCACGCTTTAGTCGTGAATAGTAGGACAACAGCAACACAACATTGGATGGCCTCAGATATTCCTAGTCTGCTGACTAGGAAAAGCTGAGTAGAGCAGCTTACAGCGCTGTGGGTGTGATGCATAGCCAGAGAGAGCGAGAGAGAGAAAGGGAGGGGGAAAAGATTATTCAGAACGACTTACATTTACAGGCTGTGCAGAGAAAGCAGCAGCAGCATTACAAATGAAAGTGGATTTTAAATGCTAGATTTAACCTTAAATGGTTTTGCTATGTGGTTCTTATCAAGTCTTTACAATGGTACGGGAGGGTCAGCTCACTGCGCCTTTATCCAGCCCAGGAAATACAATTTTCTGGGCAGAATCACACCTGAATGGATGAACACCTGCTGAACAGTATTTATTCTTCAGCTCACACTGCAAAACAGGAAATTACACCTCCCTCTTGATAACTCGCACACAGATTTAGAGTAGTGGAGTTGCTCCCAATCTACCATTGACTTATTAGGCGCAGTACCTGTGATGCGCCAATAGAAAGAACCCTTCATGGACAATAACAACAGATGTGATGTGTGGCTTGGAATCTAAATGTTTGAAATACCCTTGAAAACTTACAGCATATGAAATAGGCCCTTTGGCCTCAAGTTTAATTTGGCAGCAGATTAAGCTTGCTTGGAGTAAAATTAGACCTCCCTCTCGCTATTTTCCATATTTTCCCTCTATTTTAGATTTGTTCCTCCCTCACTTCCCCCTCTCTTTCCCTTCTCTCTCTTTTTCCGCCCTCCTCTGCTTATCCTTCTATTGTGGCAGCAGCGTGCTGTCCAGCCTCCATCCATGCATTTGGAATTCTACTTAACTCTACCCAGCCAATGGATAAATTGCACCCTCGTCGGATTCTTAAAATCGTAGTTCTGCTTGTGCCACATTCTCTACTACAACTTGATTGTATTAACTCTGTTTCTTCCCCTGACTGAAAGCTGCTTGTTTTAGTCCACCCATTGAGAAGAAGCTATTTAAACTGAAGATTATGGAACCAATTTCAGCACTCCCCCTCCCCCAGTACACCTGCTACTCACGTCTTCTATTATTGGTCTAGCGCTTCTTTAAACAGACTACAAACATATATAAAGAAGATTGAGTTGTGGTGAGCAGTCTTGCAGACTTCATTTAATGGCTTTAGGACATCAGCAGACTTCGGGTATGATTTGATGAATGACTATCAAATGTGTTGCCCTGAAGCGAAAGATCAGGAGCCTGTCTTAGCCTACTTCATGTGTAACACAATGAATATGTCACAGCATTCATTAAAACATTAGAATAGAAACATTAGAGAACATTATTGTAAGCCATAAGAACAGGACCAGAAGACATCAGCAAAATATCATAATGATTGGGAATAGCTTTATTGTCTGGGCCATTAACTTGACACTTTCAGACAAATACTTCTTAAGAGTTTGTACCTGATTCTAAGAAATGGTGAGATAAAAAGTACGGGGAATGTGGGGTAAGTATGCATTTTCCTTCGGCTGGACCTCACCATTCTGTATATTTTGAGAGTAGTTTTAGAGGCAAAAAGTGGCACAATTTCTGGGAATCTCTTTTCCAATATGCTCAGCATGCCACATAGGTAAATCATTTCTGCTTAACAGGCATGAGTGTGTATGGCTGTCCATCACTCCACAGAATACTCAAAACGGCACAATACCATATCCTCCCACACCCACACACACACTGATCTGAGAGGGAGATTATGAGCACCTGTCAGTGGCCCTGTGAAGCATTGTCTATTAGGGACGCTAATGTTTTAAGTAATGGCATGTGAGGTCTGGCAGATCATCTGTGCTCCGGCAGAGCTGAGGGCCGGCTGCTGAGAAGAGCACACCAACACACACACCTCACTGCCTGTTAGAGGGACTCCCATCAGGGGGCATTGATTTGATAAATATACATATACAGCATATACAGAGATGGCAGAGAGAGAGCGAGAGAGAGGTTATGAGAATATTTATTCAGAACGACTTACGAGGAGAATAACCAAACTCTCTTAAAGTAAAACATGTCAGATGGTTTCATTTCAGAAGCATGTACGGAAACAAATATATTGTATGTTTCATTTTTTATATCTTGCAGGTTTGCTTGGCAGGTTGTCAGATGATGTCAGAGGATGTGACATCATATGGTGATGTCATCGTGAATATAGAGCTGATAGTGGTATTGAGTTTTTCTCTCTCTAGACAGAGTATTCAATCATTTTGCATGTTTTCTCTGCATGGTTGGACAATACAATATGAGTGGAATTATATTCCAATTCTCATAAAAAAACATTTGTGGTCAACGTAAAACGCTACACACACAAAGACCAGTAGCAAACAATAACCTAGACACTGCATCTAACTCTGAGAAAAGAGACGTTCATTATAGAAGAGAGAGAGAGAGAGAGAGAGAGAGAGAGAGAGAGAGAGAGAGAGAGAGAGAGAGAGAGAGAGAGAGAGAGAGAGAGAGAGAGAGAGAGACAGACACAGAGACAGACAGACAGACAGACAGACAGACAGACAGACACAGAGACAGACAGACAGACAGACAGACAGACAGACAGACAGACAGACAGAGAGAGAGAGAGAAGCAGACAGACAGACAGACAGACAGACAGACAGACAGACAGACAGAGAGAGAGAAGCAGACAGACACAGACAGACGAGACACAGACAGACAGACAGACAGACAGACAGACAGACAGACAGACAGACAGAGAGAGAGAGAGAAGCAGACAGACACAGACAGACGAGACACAGACAGACGAGACACAGACAGACAGACAGACAGACAGACAGACAGACAGACAGACAGACAGACAGACAGACAGACAGAGAGAAGCAGACAGACACAGACAGACAGACAGAGAGAAAGAGAGACAGACAGAGAGAAAGAGACAGACACAGACAGACAGACAGACAGACAGAGAGAAAGAGAGACAGACAGAGAGAAAGAGACAGACACAGACAGACAGACAGACAGACAGAGAGAAAGAGAGACAGACAGAGAGAAAGAGACAGACACAGACAGACAGACAGACAGACAGACAGAGAGAAAGAGAGACAGACAGAGAGAAAGAGACAGACAGAAAGAGAAGCAGACAGACAGACACAGGCACAGAGAGAGAGAGAGAGGGAGGGTAAATGAGAAAGAGAGATAATCTCCTCCATCTTATTTCCCAAAACAGAGAGGTTGTCTGATGACACACTAAAGGATCAGTTTTATCTCAGAGACAGATGAGTGACAGGTGTCAGCTCAAACCCTCCACCCCAGAACACCTCACAGCTATTCTCTTTTTTCCCCTCCTCTCCTCGATGGTTGGATGCCGATAAGAGACGAAGATATAATTGTAATTCTGAAAATCAATAGTCCTGGAATCTCCAAGGCTCAGTGAAGTAATGTAGTGTTGTCGTTCGCTGTATGCTGGAGTGATATGGTCAATTCCACAGTGTGTGTGTGTGCATGCAGATCGTTTTCTATTTCATGGTCCTGCAGCTTGAGTCTTAAATTCTTCAACTGAAGAAGACAATCATGAAATAGAAAAGTATGTAGCTGGTTTTACTTATCAGTAGCGGTGCACGGGTATAATCACTGAGGACGCCAAGCCAGTAAAACAGACATATTACAACCTACGTTGTGATAATTGCGTTGTTTGCTCTATTACCCATTCATTTGCCACCGTGATATACAATAAGGCCAACACAACAAAAAGGCAACAGTCACACAGTGGCGGAATAAATTCAACTACACACACGTTGGTTTCATCACCAAACCAGAAAGCAAGCATCTGTCCGTTGAAGTCCACAAAGCAAATATTGCATGTAACAAACAGTTACATGACCTACAGCCAAGCAAGGTAATGGTTCTGACAGTTTACTAACCTAGTGATTTAGAACCACGGAGAGTTAAAGCAAGTCAGCACAAAGACAACAGGAGCACTGCCTCTGCTATTCCAGCATCAGTTACACGTAAACATTTAGACATCATCAAATCAACAAGGTTATATATGCTTAGTTTATTACAGTGAAAACAAACCAAAAACAATGCAATCCAATCAATGTTCCTAAATATCATGTGGCTGTCCATGGTACTGATTTTACTATTCTACCTTTATTTCAACCAGAAACACAGACTGAGACCAAGGTCTCTTTTACAGCTGGGCCCTGCATATACATGTTTACACATACAGTTTAGGAACAATGATTAAAAAACTAAACAAGACAAACAAAACGATCACAGATAACACAAAAAAATACAGCAGCAGATTACATTTACACACAGGTTATTCTACTAACAGCACAAGAACTTGATTTACCCAAAACAGTTACAAGCAATACAAACATAAAAATCCTCCAACAAATATTTAAAATGGGCAACAGGGGGACAAGAGTCTCAAGTTTAAGTTTAGTCTGCAGGTTATTCCATAAGCAAGGAGCGTAACAGGAGAAGGCAGCCATACACAACTCTGTGGAAATCACATGGTCCTCAAGTGTAATCCATGTTGAGACCTGGTTTTAGGAATTCTAATTCTAATATTGATGAGTGATGATGATATGAAGGTAGCTTATTCAGAAGTGCTTTATAGACAAACACGAGAGCATGTTGTTCTCGTCTCATGGACAGCGAAGTGCAACCCACATTATAATATAAAACACAGTGGTGAGTTCTGTAGCTATCACCCGTAATAAACCTAAGTGCGCAATGATAGTAGCATCCAGAGATTAAAGTGTTGATGCCGTAGCATGCATGTAAATAAAATCCCCATAATCTATAACAGACATACAAGTATCTTGCACAATTTGTCTTCTATTTGTAGGGGACAAACATGTCCTGTTTCTATAGAGGAAGCCTAGCTGGATTTTTAGCCGTTTACAAAGTTCGTCAATATGCATTTTAAAAGACAGTTTATCATCCAACCATATCCCTAAGTATTTATATGCAGAGACCTGATTAATTCGAGAACCATCTAAGCTCGTAAGTGTATTTTCAACCAACTTTTTGAACTCAAAAATCATAAAATGTGTTTTCTTTGCATTTAAAACACGTTTCAGCTTTATAAAAGACCCTTGTAATATCTTAAAATCTTTCTCCAATAGTGATAATGCCTGGGCAGCCGTTGAAGCGATAGAGTACATGACAGTGTCATCAGCATATAATTGAATTTGACACTTTCTTATCTCATCACCGATATTGTTTATGTAGAGAGTGAACAGTAATGGACCAAGAATAGAACGTTGTGGGACCCCTTTAACCAACTCCAATGGCTCCGACTGGATGCTGTCGACTCTAACAACCTGACTTCTATCCTTTAGATAGTCATGAAACCAACGACAGGAATCCAGTCCCAGTCCTATTGACGACAGCTTACCCAAAAGTATCGCATGGTCTACAGTGTCAAAAGCTTTAGACAAATCTATGAACAAGGCGGCACAGTACTTTCTATTATCTAGGGCATTAGTAATATCATTTACAACACGTACATTGGCCGTAATAGTACTGTGTTTAGGTCTAAAGCCAGATTGATTACTAGAAAGAGTATTGTTAACAGTTAAAAAAGATTGTAGTTGCCTATTAGGCAATGACTCTAGAATTTTAGCCAAACAGGCGAGTTTAGAGATGGGCTGATAATTATCCAATTCACTACCATCACCTCCCTTGAGGAGTGGTAAAACAAAAGCTGTTTTCAAAGGTTTAGGAATCTTTCCTACGACCAATGGTTGATTAAAGAAATGCGTCACTACACTAGCAATAATAGGTGCTGCACACTTGAGTAAATATGGATCCAGATTGTCTGTGTGTGTGTGCATGTGCACGCAAGTAGAAAAACATGTTGTTGAGACCCTACTTGTAGACTGAACACCAAAGCCATACTCCTCGCTGTCCTTTTGGCAAAATGGTCTATGATGTCCTAGACTAGGCTACCTGGCTTAAATTAAGTTAGCAAGCTAGTTAACGTGAGCCTACTACATCTACAGCTATCCTACATGTTGAACTTAAATCGTCTCAGGCCAGTGGCACAATGTATGAATTTATGGTTCGATCAGAATCGCTGATGTCCAAATCCCCATCTCCATCCATGGCTTAGGAAAGGCCTGATTTAGCTAGCTAGCTACTGCAGGAGGACAACAACACATCACAAGCAAATTATTTTAGATGCCAAATGCTCGCTGGCATCAATCAATGAAATAACACAGGGGCAACATGTCATACTCTTATTGTCCAGACAGCATCAGATACAGTTGAAGTTGGAAGTTTACATTCACTTAGGTTTTTCAACCACTCCACAAATGCCTTGTTAGCAAACTATAGTTAAGGCAAGTCAGTTGGTGGGTCAGAAGTTTACATACACTAAGTTGACTGTGCCTTTAAACAGCTTGGAAAATTCCAGAAAATTATGTCTTGGCTTTAGAAGCTTCTGATAGGCTACTTGACATCATTTGAGTCAATTGGAGGTGTACCTGTGGATATATTTCAAGGCCTACCTTCAAACTCAGTGCCTTTTTGCTTGACATCATGTAAAATCAAAATAAATCAGCCAAGACCTCAGTAAAAAAATTGTAGACCTCCACAAGTCTGGTTCATCCTTGGGAGCAATTTCCAAATGCCTGAAGGTACCACGTTCATTTGTACAAACAATAGCACGCAAGTATAAACACCATGGGACCACGCAGCCGTCATACCACTCAGGAAGGAGACCCATTCTGCCTCTTAGAGATGAATGTACATTGGTGTCACGAATCCCGCTTCCTGAGTCTGTTTTTGCCTGTGTTCTGTCCTGGAGTGTTTTTTCCGGTGTCCTGGAACGCACCCTGTCTGGTTGCCGGGCGACGTAGCTGGTTGGGAGATCTCTGATTTACCGCACCTGTTTCCAATCCGCTATCTGCACACCTGGTCCTGATCATCACCCCTCCACTTCATAAGCACTGACCTGACATCCATTCCCTGCCGGATCGTTAGCCATGAACAGTATGTTGTGCCAGTGTATCAGCCTCAAGTTTGATAGAGTTTGTTTTGTTGTTTTGTACGTTTTGCTTGCCTTGAACTCACCTCCGTTTTTTCTGTCTACAATCATTCACCCGGAACACTCATCTCATCCCTACCTGGTCGTCGGTGAGTTCAGTTACTTCATTGGATCTGCCTATTCAATCCCATCAACTCACCTCCGCTGCCCGCTCCGTCACTTGGATTTTTCTATCACTACATTTAAACTTGTAAATAAATACTCACCTTCGTCTTACACTAACTTGTCCTGGTCTGCTTCTGGGTTCAACTTTAGAAAACCGTGACAGAACGATCCGGCCAGGAATGAACCCAGCGGACCTGGAATCCGTTCGCCATGCCATTACCCATCAGGGGAATATATTGGGACAACACAGCACGGCGCTACAGGAGATAGCGAATTCAGTCCGGAACTTCTCTGCTAGCTTGACGAGTATCCAGGATCAGCTCAGTTTGCCGACGGATCCCCCACCACCTGTTTCACCCCTCTCACCTGCCGCTTCTGGAGCGGTTTCCTTCCGTGAGCCCAATGTACCGACGCCTGATAAGTACGAAGGGGATTTGGGAAGATGCCGTTCATTTCTTATGCAGTGTGGTTTAGTGTTTGATCTGTAGCCCCACTCTTACGCCACAGACAAGGCTAGGATAGCTTTTGTTATTGAACTGCTGCGTGGTAGAGCTTAGGAATGGGCTTCAGCTGTTTGGGAACAACAGGACACCTGCATGGCGTCATACCAGGAGTTCACGGCAGAGATGAGAAAGCTTTTTGACCTCCATTCCGAGGTAAGGACGCAGCTAAGCGTTTGTTCTCTCTTCGCCAAGGAGCTCGTTACGTGGCAGATTTTGTGATTGAGTTCCGGACATTGGCTGTGGAGAGTGGGTGGAATGAGGAGGCACTACAAGCGGCTTTTTACCAGGGGTTGTCGGAGCAACTCAAGGATGAGTTGATCTCCTATCCGGAGCCTTGTGACCTGGACAGTTTGGTCGCATTAGCTATTAGGGTGGATAACAGAGTTCGAGAGAGAAGGAGGGAGAAGCAGTGGGTCCCGTCCAATCAATCAGCTACTCGGTTACCATTCGGGTCAGGAGTCCTGCCGCCAGATCCTGAACCTATGCAAGTGGGGCGGCACGGGTTAACTAAGGACGAGCGCCAACGTAGACATGAGACCAACAGCTGCCTCTACTGTGGTAGCTCGGAACATTACATCTCCGTTTGTCCTCAGCGCCCGTTAAACTGCTCGGCTCGTTAAGTTTTGGAGGTTTGTTAGCGAGCCAGTTTCAACCTCTCAAGAGCCCTGTCAGACCTCATTTTCCTGCTACCCTCATAAATAAGAATCAGAGTTTAGCGATTAACACTTTCATCGATTCAGGTGCCGATGACAGCTTCATTGATGCCGACTTAGTGGAACAGCTGGGGCTTTCCAAGGAGCAATTACCGGAAGCCATTGAAGCAACCACTCTGAACGGCAGTAGTCTGGCACGGATCACTATGAGGACTGAACCGGTTAATATGTTGTTGTCAGGGAATCATTCAGAGGTTATTTCTTTTTTCATTTTGCCTTCCCCCCATGTTCCTCTGGTTCTTGGATACCCCTGGCTAAGAGAACACAATCCCTCGTTCGATTGGGTGACTGGAAAGGTAACTAGTTGGAGCATTGAGTGCCATGCTAACTGCCTCAGGACTGCCTGTTCTCCGGCTGTCCCCAGTCGGGTCAGTGAGTCTGCTCCTCCTGATTTGTCCCTGGTTCCTGAAACATATCACGAGTTGGGTGAGGTGTTCAGTAAGCAGAAGGCTCAGTCACTTCCTCCCCACCGACCTTATGATTGTACGATTAATCTGTTCCCTGGAGCTGCCTTTCCCAAGGGACGGCTATACAGTATCTCTCGACCTGAGCGGGAAGCCCTGGAGACCTACATAAAGGAGTCTCTTGCTGCAGGTCTCATTCACCCTCGTCATCACCCCTGGGAGCTGGATTTTTTTTGTGAGTAAGAAGGATGGCTCTCTTCGACCGTGTATTGATTATCGGGGGTTGAATGATATTACGGTCAAGAACAAGTACCCCCTGCCCTTGATGAGCTCCGCTTTCGACTCTTTACATGGTGCTACTGTGTTTACGAAGCTTGATCTACGCAATGCGTATCATCTGGTTCGGATCAAAGAGGGGGACGAGTGGTTGACTGGGTTCAATACACCTATGGGACATTTCGAGTACCAGGTGATGCCGTTTGGACTTTCCAACGCTCCAGCAGTGTTCCAAAGTTTGGTGAATGACGTGCTGAGGGATATGATCGGTCTGTTTGTGTTCGTTTACCTGGATGACATCCTTATTTTCTCCAAAGAGCTTTCCAGCCACATCCAGCATGTTAAGCAGGTCCTGCAGCGGTTATTGGAGAACCGCCTGTTCGTGAAGGCTGAAAAGTGTGATTTTCACGCCCACACTACGTCCTTCCTCGGGTACATCATCTCCAGGGGAGAGATCAAGATGGAACAAGAGAAGGTTCGGGGGGTTCGGGATTGGGCCCAGCCCGGTACGAGATTGCAGCTCCAGAGATTCCTGGGGTTTGCGAACTTCTATCGGAGGTTTATCCGTGATTACAGCCGGGTAGCCGCCCCTTTAACTGCTCTGACGTCTTGTACCAGAACTTTCTGTTGGACTCCTGAGGCAGACCGAGCATTTCTGAACTTGAAGAGCCGATTCACCAACGCCCCGATTCTCTCTCAACCTGACACTCCCCGTCAGTTTGTTGTTGAGGTGGACGCGTCTGATGTGGGGGTGGGCGCCATCCTGTCCCAGCGTAGCTCCACTGTCGGTAAACTCCATCCTTGCGCCTTCTACTCTTGTCGTCTTTCACCAGCTGAGAGAAACTACGATGTGGGTAACCGGGAGCTTCTCGCTGTGAAGCTTGCCTTGGAGTGGCGTCACTGGTTGGAGGGAGCGGAGCAACCGTTTGTGGTCTGGACTGAACACAAGAATCTGGCTTACGTGCAATCGGCTAAACGTATCAACTCCCGTCAGGCCAGGTGGGCTTTGTTTTTTGGACGTTTCAATTTTTCCCTGACGTTCCGACCTGGGTCGAAGAACGGCAAGGCGGACGCCTTGTCCCGGATGTTCTCCAAGACGGAGGAGAGTGGGGCCAAGACTGAGACGATTCTTCCCCAGAACATTGTCGTGGGAGCCGTTACATGGAGGATTGAGGAGGATGTGATGGCGGCCCTTCGGACGCAGCCCGGCCCCGGTAACGGTCCACCCGGTCGGTTGTTCGTGCCTGAGTCGGTCCGTTCTGATGTCCTTCAGTGGTCCCACGCCAGCAAGATAGCTTGTCACCCTGGCGTTGCCCAGACTATGGCGCCACTGCGCAGACGTTTTTGGTGGCCTGCCAAGGGAGAAGATACCCGGAGGTTTGTTGCCGCTTGTCCTGTTTGTGCGCAGAATAAGAGTACCAATCGGCCCAGCTCTGGTCTTCTTCACCCCCTACCTATTCCCCGGCGACCTTGGTCGCATCTGGCCCTGGACTTTGGCACGGGGTTGCCCTCTTCTGGTGGGAACACGGTCATTCTGACCACTGTGGACAGATTCAGCAAGTTCGCTCACTTTGTCCCCATCTCCAAGCTTCCATCTGCCACTGAGACGTCCGAGATCCTTGTTAGGGAGGTTTTCAGGGTCCACGGATTGCCCAGTGACATTGTTTCTGATCGTGGTCCTCAGTTTACCTCTGCTGTCTGGAGATCCTTCTGTTTGGCCATTGGAGCTACAGTCAGTCTCACATCGGGTTTTCACCCCCAATCTAATGGTCAGGCGGAGAGAGCCAACCAGAAGATGGAGTCCACGATGCGCTGTCTTGTCTCCTCTGATCCCACCTCTTGGTCCTCTCAGTTACCCTGGGTCGAGTATGCCCATAATACTCTCCCTTCATCTGCCACTGGGATGTCTCCCTTCCAGTGCCTGTATGGTTACCAACCTCCCTTGTTTCCTTCTCAGGAGAGGGATCTCTCGGTTCCCTCTGTCCAGGCCCACATTCGTCGTTGCCACTGGACCTGGCATCGGGCCAGGAAGGACCTCCTTAGAGTTTCTGACCGGTATCAGATCCAGGCGAATCGTCGCCGTATTCCTGCCCCCGCTTATACCGTCGGAGATAAGGTTTGGTTGGCTACACGGGATCTTCCTCTACGGACTGAGTCGAGGAAACTGCCACAGAAGTTCATTGGTCCGTTTGTGGTGGAGAGAATCATTAATCCTGTTGTGGTTCGACTCAAGTTGCCTGCAACGCTTAGAGTACACCCCACCTTTCATGTCTCCTGCCTCAAGCCGGTTCTCCTCAGTCCTCTGTTGCCCCCTCCTCCTCGTCCTCCTCCTCCTCGGATGATCGGAGGTGGTCCTGTCTACACGGTGCGCCACATCATGGACTCCAGACGGCGGGGTAGAGGGTTCCAGTATCTCGTGGATTGGGAAGGATATGGTCCAGAGGAGAGGAGTTGGATTCCTCGGCGTCAGATCCTTGATGCTGACCTGCTTCGTGACTTCTACCGCCTCCACCCTGGCGCTCCGTGTAGTACGCCCGGTGGCGTTCGTCGGAGGGGGGGTACTGTCACGAATCCCGCTTCCTGAGTCTGTTTTTGCCTGTGTTCTGTCCTGGAGTGTTTTTTCCGGTGTCCTGGAACGCACCCTTTCTGGTTGCCGGGCGACGTAGCTGGTTGGGAGATCTCTGATTTACCGCACCTGTTTCCAATCCGCTATCTGCACACCTGGTCCTGATCATCACCCCTCCACTTCATAAGCACTGACCTGACATCCATTCCCTGCTGGATCGTTAGCCATGAACAGTATGTTGTGCCAGTGTATCAGCCTCAAGTTTGATAGAGTTTGTTTTGTTGTTTTGTACGTTTTGCTTGCCTTGAACTCACCTCCGTTTTTTCTGTCTACAGTCATTCACCCGGAACACTCATCTCATCCCTACCTGGTCGGTGACTTCAGTTACTTCATTGGATCTGCCTATTCAATCCCATCAACTCACCTCCGCTGCCCGCTCCGTCACTTGGATTTTTCTATCACTACATTCAAACTTGTAAATAAATACTCACCTTCGTCTTACTCTCCTTGTCCTGGTCTGCTTCTGGGTTCAACTTTAGAAAACCGTGACAATTGGTGCGAAAAGTGCAAATCAATCCCAGATCAACAGCAAAGGACCTTGTGAAGATGCTGGAGGAAATAGGTAGAAAAGTATCTATATCAACAGTAAAACGAGTCCTATATCGACATAACCTGAAAGGCCACTCAGCTAGGAAGAAGCCACTGCTCCAAAACCGCCATAAAAAAGCCAGACTACGGTTTGCAACTGCACATGGGGACAAAGATCGTACTTTTTGGAGAAATGTCCTCTGGTCTGGTGACACAAAAATAGAACTGTTAGGCCATAATGACCATCGTTATGTTTGGATGAAAAAGGGGGAGGCTTGCAAGCCGAAGAACACCATCCCAACCGTGAAGCATGGGGGTGGCATCATCATGTTGTGGGGGTGCTTTGCTGCAGGAGGGTCTGGTGCACTTCACAAAATAGATGGCATCATGAGGCAGGGAAATTATGTGGATATATTCAAGAAACATCTCAAGACATGAGTCAGGAAGTTAAACCTTGGTCGCAAATGGGTCTTCCAAATAGACAATGACCCCAAGCATACTTCCAAAGTTGTGGCAAAATGGCTTAAGGACAACAAAGTCAAGGTATTCGAGTGGCCATCACAAAACCCTGACCTCAATCCCATAGAAAATGTGTGGGCAGAACTGAAAAAGTGTGTGCGAGCAAGGAGGCCTACAAACCTGACTCAGTTACACCAGCTCTGTCGGGAGGAATGGGCCAAAATTCACCCAAATTATTCTCGGAAGCTTGTGGAAGGCTACCCGAAACGTTTGACCCAAGTTAAACAATTTAAAGGCAATGCTACCAAATACTAATTGAGTGTATGTAAACTTCTGACCCACTGGGAATGTGATGAAAGAAATAAAAGCTAAAATAAATCATTCTCTCAACTATTATTCTGACATTTCACATTCTTTGTCACGTTCCTGACCTATTTATGTTAGTTTTTGTGTGTTAGTTGGTCAGGACGTGAGGTTGGGTGGGCATTCTATGTTATCTGTTTCTATGTTGGTTTCGGTTTGCCTGGTATGGCTCTTGATTAGAGGCAGGTGGTTTGCGTTTGCCTCTAATTAAGAGTCATATTTAGGTAGGGCATTCTCACTGTTTGTTTGTGGGTGATTGTCTCCTGTGTCCGTATGTTATGTTCGTACCACATGGGACTGTAGCGTTTGTTTGTTTCGTTTTCGTTTCGATGTCGTCTGTTTCCTGTACGTAAGTTTATGTTTAGTTATGTAAGTTTATGTTCAGGTCTCGTCAACGTCGTTTTGTTATTTTGTAGTTTTGAAAGTGTTTGTTTCGTTTCGTGTTTGCCATCATCGTTATTAAATAAAAGATGGCTTATTTCCCAAAGCCTGCGTTTTGGTCTTCAGATCCCTCTCTCCTCACCTCGTCCGAGGATGAGGAGAGCGTCACCCGTTACATTCTTAAAATAAAGTGGTGATCCTAACTGACCTAAAACAGGGAATTTTTACTCGGATTAAATGTCAGGAATTGTGAAAATCTGAGTTTAAATGTATTTGGCTAAGGTGTATGTAAACTTCAGACTTCAACTGTACATGAGCTACTCATCTCTCAAATTATTTCTCCAGTGTGACAGGTACAGCCACTTTTGAATTTAAGGAAAATCATAAAACTCAGAAAGACGAAAGATCAATGTTTTGTACTTTTTTTTTTTTTTTAATTGATCACATGTTTTTGTGGGAAGCCTGGCTTCTCTTGGCATCAATGAATATACGCCACTGTTACATATCGATTGGTAGGTCATTTTAAGATAATCAGTACTTAAGTGTGTGTAGTAAATGGAATTAAATTCTCATTATAAAAAGCTAATAAAAACAAAATGTTCCCCAGACTCGTTCTGATCAATTTGTTCCAACTCAAACTCATTGCATCACCTCTTGACACAAGAGTATTCTGGGAACAGCCTATAAGTGATAAGCTAATCAATAACATCACTGAGTTATTATACGAGGTCAGCAGACACTTTCTGACGAGGGTAGATGTATTATTAGCAGATGATAACTCAACCTAAGCTTAAAGAAATACTTCAGCTTAAAGGGATAGTTCATTTATTTCCGCGGTTGGTGATAGTGGCTAGGTAAACAAATTCAACTTGTGGATTGCATTCCGTCATTGTCATAGACTACTTACAAGGTAAGGAAACAAGTACATGATCTTGTAATTTTTGTGAACTACCCCTTTAATAACAGCAGTATTATGTCCGTTTGCTGTTACATGTATAGACTTTATTGTTCATTATTCTATTCTAAATCATGAAGGTACAACTCCACCAATCAGATCCGCTTCCAGTCTGATGCACTAATGTGTTGCTCGTTTGCCTGGAGTGACAGCGAAAATACAAACAGTCAGACTGTTGAAACCAACACAAGCTGACACACACATACGGGTGTCAATGACAACAAAGGATGCTCACAAACAGTGCAATAATTGAAGCAACATGACAATCAAAAGACACGCTGCCGCTCTCCTCCTCCTCCTCTCCTCCTCCTCTTTCCAATATTCTCACCCTCTTTTCCTTACGATTTTCATTTCCTCTCCCTGCTCTCCCTTAAACCTGCAATTTAATCCTCAATGAATTTCCTCCACTTCTTTTTTAGAAATTTGGTCAAATGATCTTCAACATGAATAGTTCTATTCAATGTGCCATGTAAAAATACTAGCACTGTTCGGGAGGCTGTGTGTAGCTGGTGTATAGGAGTCAGGTGCAGGACAGCAGATATGAGTAAATAAACGTATTTTACTCAACATAATATAAATGCAATACAAAAATAGAGCCCACAATAACGGACCTTCCTACATAGAAACAATCACTCACAAACAAACATGGGGGAACAGAGGGTTAAATAATGAACAGGTAATTGGAGAATTGAAACCAGGTGTGTAAGACAAAGACAAAACATATGGAAAATGAAAAGTGGATCGGCGATGGCTAGAAGGCCGGTGATGTCGACCGCCGAACGCCGCCCGAACAAGGAGAGGGACCGACTTCGGCAGAAGTCATGACAAGCACAAAAAATACCACACAGATCTAATGGTGCATTCAATGTTCCTCATAAAATATTCACAAAAATCAGGGGGGCGAGAGAGAGAGACAGATGCTCAAGTGCTTCCTCTCTTTCTTAATCAAATTTTCCTGGATCTTGATAACTTAGAGGTCGAAACAAGAAGTGGTATCACAACGGAAGTTAATTGATTAAGTGGATTTTAAGGAGCATGCACACACACACACACACACACACACACACACACACACACACACACACACACACACACACACACACACACACACACACACACACACACACACACACACACACACACACACACACACACACACACACACACACACACACACACACACGGAGACATGATCATGAGAGGAGCTGAATGGCCGGTAGTACCAAGGCCACACAGACGAACTGTGGTTAGTCTCCCTGATCAATGATTACAGTTGTGACAGTGTGATGACTCTGGTTGATTAAGCTTGATTAAAACGGAAACATGACTTTAACAAGCAGAGGAAAGGACAATCAACTGATTAGGTGGAGGAATGTAATTTACTGTAAACCAGGGCCTGGTCAAATATAGTGCACTAAACAAGGAATAGGCTGCTATTTGGGACACTAAGAAATGATCTGTAATTTACATAGAAACAACATGGTAACAATATCTACAAGACCATTACCTAGGAATGACCTGTAAATGTAAAGCACAATCCTGTCATGACTAGCCTTGAAAACCATTCCCAAAAGGCATAAAATCGGTAGCAGTGGTGCTCTCTCATGGAAGCTTTATGTTCCACCTAGGAACAAATAGGATGAAGTAATCCCTGTCAAAATCTGTCTGTTTAAACTAGAGATATGTTTAGTTTTGTTGCATGGCCTGCGCCTCAATCCACCTCATCCACCAATGGTGGCCTGGAAGGTGACTGAACTACAACGGTGTTGGTTAGACCACAAGACGTCCTGAAAATCGGTATTCTCACGAAAACGTCTGTTGCGTCTGAACAGTTTTGTCTACACACCGATATGGAAAGGTGAGACTCTCACGAACACATACGTGTCTGTTGTTTTGCTCTAGGATGCCCACACGCTCCACAAGACTAATCTGAAGGTACCCTGGTACCAGTTAAGAAAATCTATTTTCCATGTATGAATCTGTTATGAAATGCGTTTCTATGGGCTAATCTGGAGGAGAGGGTGCAACCGCAAAACTTTAAACCCAAGGTGCTGTGCTTTTCTGCCAACAGACAGACAGGGCATTTACAGTTACTTGGAAGTGTGTTCATCCCTCATGGATTTGTTCTTAAAGCTCTTCCAAACGTAGCCTGATTAAACCAGCATGAACGCTGCTCTTCCCATGGACACATTGTTCAGTGTGGTCTAACCAGGGTATGGAAACGTACCCCTGAAGCTAGAATGGAGCTAGTGCTCCCCATGGCCAGTCTCTGTTACTGAAGGGGAAAGATCAGGAAGATAAATCCCATCAACGGGCTTCTGGCCTGTAGCTGTGTATCTCGGACGGTGCGGCAGACACGGCCCTGTGGATAGATCCATCACCACTGGTGTGTTGCAGGGACGGAAGTTTACACCCCTCCTCCCCTTCCTCTTCTCTCCCGTCCCTTCCCCTCTTCCTGGACCCAGCCAAGCAGGAGTGCTTCCCCCCTCTTCCTCCTCTCCTCTCCCCTTCCCCCCACCTCTCCTTTCCCCCCACTCCTTCCCCTATCCGCTCTCTGCCATATAGACCCAGTCAAGCGAGAGTGTCTGATCTCTGCTCTGTTAAAGTGGTCAATCAAGCCCATCAGCAGGGTTCTGCAATCCATCACCACTGCTGTTAGGTACAAATGCCATCACTAGTCAACACACATTCACTACAGCTATTCACTAAGGCAGGAACAACTCCCAGTCTACTGAATGCCTTTGTTTTCTTCCATGCATATACTGGTGCTGGCATGATACAGCAACCAACCATGCCTAAGGAAGGATACTGGGAAACAGGACAGAGACAAGACAAGGACTATTTCCAGAAAACCCAGCTTGAAAATTAATATAGATTGTTGAATGCTTCTGCCAACAACAAAAACTTCCCTTTCAGCTTTCATGACACAATGATCTTTTCAGAGCACTAAAGAAACTTCAGACTCGTCCTCAGAGTAACTCTGGCCATGTAAAGCAGGTTGTCAGTGGGTCATCTCATTCATTTCCTGCCTTTAGAAACAATTTACCAAGCAGCTCTACTCTACAGTTCTACAACACTACAACTCTACAAAGCAGCCCTGGGTTCAAACCCTATTCGAAATATTTTAGATATTTTGAAAGATTGTATTTGTTTCTGCTCAAGCCTGCCAGGTGTAGCAGATGGGTGGGGGTTTCTGCTCAAGCCTGCCAGGTGTACCAGATGGGTGGGGGTTTCTGCTCAAGCCTGCCAGGTGTACCAGATGGGTGGGGGTTGCTGCTCAAGCCTGCCAGGTGTACCAGATGGGTGGGGGTTTCTGCTCAAGCCTGCCAGGTGTACCAGGTGGGTGGGGGTTTCTGCTCTATCCTGCCAGGTGTACCAGATGGGTGGGGGTTTCTGCTCAAGCCTGCCAGGTGTACCAGATGGGTGGGGGTTTCTGCTCAAGCCTGCCAGGTGTACCAGATGGGTGGGGGTTTCTGCTCAAGCCTGCCAGGTGTACCAGATGGGTGGGGGTTTAAAATGTTGGAACTATTCTATTGGTTCCAATGTGCCAGGCAAGCTCAATCAAGCACAGATAAGGAATTTGAAATAATTAAAATAGTATTTGAACCCAGGTAGGTCTGCTACAAAGCTCCTCCTATCAAGAGGCTGCAGATAGACTTCCCACAGTTCCCAGACAGAGAATAGCAGAGTAGTGGAGCAGACAGAGAAGAGTCCCCCAGAGGATCAAACCTCAGGTCAGGCCAGGCCTCAATTTTATTTCACAGAAACAGTCAGTGCCCTTCAGTGGTTAGCTCCAAATATGACCCCTGACCTCTGAATGTGATTGAAAAACTAGAGCAGTGCACGGTGGGGAAAGATGGAGGCTGTTGTCATTAATCACATAGAACGCATGCGTACGAGCAGACATGGATGCACGCAAAAATGCACACCCGCACACCCAGAGACACATAGTGTCAGATCCCAAGTGCCTTCACAGTCAGGGGTCAGGGTTATTTTGGTTGTTTAGATGGTATGGGCAGGTTAGGGGTCCGGTCATCAATGAAATACTTCCAAATTAAAACACCATAAAAGATGACAAACTGTGCTGTAAATATTTGCCAGCTTCCCTCAATAGGATTTGAATAAACAAAACTGTAATGACCCATGCAGTCAAAAATTAACCAACGCCTGTCAAGGGGTGATTCCAACAACTATAGACCATTATCATTGATGTTCTGCCCCAAACCAAGGTCAAGTACACACACAGCTTACTGTCTCCTATGCAGGGTGTTATTGGTCCAGGGAGACAGAGTAAGGGTTGATAAAGGAGAAAGGAGTGTTGCCCCCAGGTCACACGTGTCATCATAAGTGGACCACCAGGTGTGTCATCATCAGTGGACCACAAGAGCAGTTCAGTAGAGGAGCACAGCAGAGTCAGGTCACCTTGAGGTGTGAATTACAGAGGTGCACCATGGGGTCTTCTGACACACACACACACACTGGAAGTGTCTCAGAAGAGACACTTCCAGTCTCTGATCGAAGGGTCAAAGGTCAGCAGTACTGAACTGAAGCATGTTTTTAGAGTCAAAATAAAACAGTAACCAAGTTAATTAAACTTATAGCATATTTTTCCCTCCACATTTAAACCTAGATTTAAACCCGAAAACAAAGTAATTAGTAGAATTCACATTTCATGAAAACTCAATCAAAAATCTACCAAAATTGGATGTTGGGTGTGAAGTGTACTATGTAAATACATGAGTACACTATAAAAGACCTCAGCTATATCAAGGAGCCAAGCAACTGACAATACATCATAATGCTGACGTATTGATATTAATTAATAACAGATACATAGAAATATGAAGAGTGATTTCTAGGAAATATTCACAATAATAACAGATTCCTCCTAAAGTGTGATTTTTTTTTTTTTATCCCCTTTTTCCCCCCAATTTTTCGTGGTATCCAATCGCTAGTAATTACTATCTTGTCTCATCGCTACAACTCCCGTACGGGCTCGGGAGAGACGAAGGTCGAAAGCCATGCGCCCTCCGAAGCACAACCCAACCAAGCCGCACTGCTTCTTTAACACAGCGCGTCTCCAACCCGGAAGCCAGCCGCACCAATGTGTCGGAGGAAACACAGTGCACCTGGCCCCCTTGGTTAGCGCGCACTGCGCCCGGCCCGCCACAGGAGTCGCTGGAGCGCGATGAGACAAGGATATCCCTACCGGCCAAACCCTCCCTAACCCGGACGACGCTAGCCCAATTGTGCGTCGCCCCACGGACCTCCCGGTCGCGGCCGGCTGCGACAGAGCCTGGGTGCGAACCCAGAGACTCTGGTGGCGCAGTTAGCACTGCGATGCAGTGCCCTAGACCACTGCGCCACCCGGGAGGCCCTTAAAGTGTGATTTTCATCAAAGATAATGTGATTGCAGTGGATGGTCAACGGGCATGGAGACAATTCGTTGTATTGTAATGCTGGTCGAGAGCTACCTGAGTTCCTCAGTTAAAGTAGATCCTTCACTGTTAATTCACATGTAACATAGCTGCTAGCGGACCACTTGGCTGTGCTGTGAAGGGGCTGGGGGTTTAATAGAGGATTATGGTGCTGTGTGTTAAGAGACTGAACTCTCTGCCATGCCCCTTTACGGCTCTGCTCTCGGCCTACGGTATGTGGACTTCTGGATAAAGGTAGTGCTACAGTTTAGGGAACAGGATTCCATTTGGGATGCAACCAATTCAACATAATTGACAACTTCATAGTCTTCCACACACAATGTGCTCTGTGTAGGATCTCAGTGTAGCATCCTCTCTCTCCTCTCCCACTATTGTAGGATCTTCATTTGAGCCAGTTTTCTACAGCAGGAAAATAATCTTGCAGTAAAAGGAATTGTGATTTATTATGTGGATAATAATTACTGTAAATTGTTGTAGGGGTTGATATATTTTTTGAAAGGGAAAATCAAAACTGAAAAAAAGTGGAAATTACAAACTTCAGATGCTTTTTTAATCCTCAAATACAGTTCAGGTTTTACACGTCATGCATTGCAGGGAAGTTGTCTTGCAACAGGGTGATCAAATTAAGATCCTACATCTGTATATTTCCCAATAAATGGAAATGAAAATGCCTGACAAAAATCATTACGTAATTTGTGTTCAATGAAAGGACAGAATCACAATTGGACTGATTTCCGTTCTTTGCTGATGTAATGTAATGCATCTGTCCTCGCGCTACTAGACCCTAGTGCTGCCTTTGATACCATCGATCACCACATTCTTTTGGAGAGACTGGAAACCCAAATTGGTCTACACGGACAAGTTCTGGCCTGGTTTAGATCTTATCTGTCGGAAAGATATCAGTTTGTCTCTGTGAATGGTTTGTCCTCTGACAAATCAACTGTACATTTTGGTGTTCCTCAAGGTTCCGTTTTAGGACCACTATTGTTTTCACTATATATTTTACCTCTTGGGGATGTCATTCGAAAACATAATGTTAACTTTCACTGCTATGCGGATGACACACAGCTGTACATTTCAATGAAACATGGTGAAGCCCCAAAATTGCCCTCACTAGAAGCCTGTGTTTCAGACATAAGGAAGTAGATGGCTGAAAACGTTCTACTTTTAATCTTGATGGTTGTAAAGTCGTCTCAAATAAAACTGTGAAGGACCTCGGCGTCACTCTGGACCCTGATCTCTCTTTTGACGAACATATCAAGACTGTTTCAAGGACAGCTTTATTCCATCTACGTAACATTGCAAAAATCAGAAATGTTCTGTCCAAAAATGATGCAGAAAAATGAATCCATGCTTTTGTTACTTCAAGGTTAGACTACTGCAATGCTTTACTTTCCGGCTACCCGGATAAAGCACTAAATAAACTTCAGTTAGTGCTAAATACGGCTGCTAGAATCCTGACTAGAACCAAGAAATTTGATCATATTACTCCAGTGCTAGCTTCCCTACACTGGCTTCCTGTTAAGGCAAGGGCTGATTTCAAGGTTTTACTGTTAACCTATAAAGCGCTACATTTTTTTAATTTTATTTCACCTTTATTTAACCAGGTAGGCTAGTTGAGAACAAGTTCTCATTTGCAACTGCGAACTGGCCAAGATAAAGCATAGCAGTGTGAACAGACAACAACACAGAGTTACACATGGAGTAAACAATAAACAAGTCAATAACATGATAGGAAAAAGAGGATCTATATACAATGTGTGCAAAAGGCATGAGGTAGGCAATAAATCGAATAATTACAATTTAGCAGATTAACACTGGAGTGATAAATCATCAGATGATCATGTGCAAGAAGAGATACTGGTGTGCAAAAGAGCAGAAAAGTAAATAAATAAAAGCAGTATGGGGGTGAGGTAGGTAAATTGGGTGGGTAGTTTACAGATGGACTATGTACAGCTGCAGCGATCGGTTAGCTGCTCGGATAGCAGATTTTTAAAGTTGTTGAGGGAGTGTGCAAAAGAGGGCTTGGGCTTGCTCCCACCTATCTTTCCAAGTTGGTCCTGCCGTACATACCTACACGTACGCTACGGTCACAAGACGCAGGCCTCCTAATTGTCCCTAGAATTTCTAAGCAAACAGCTGGAGGCAGGGCTTTCTCCTATAGATCTCCATTTTTATGGAATGGTCTGCCTACCCATGTGAGAGACGCAGACTCGGTCTCAAACTTTAAGTCTTTACTGAAGACTTATCTCTTCAGTAGGTCATATGATTGAGTGTAGTCTGGCCCAGGAGTGTGAAGGTGAACGGAAAGGCTCTGGAGCAACGAACCGCCCTTGCTGTCTCTGTCTGGCCGGTTTCCCTCTCTCCACTGGTATTCTCTGCCTCTAACCCTATTAGAGGGGCTGAGTCACTGGCTTACTGGTGCTCTTTCATGCCGTCCCTAGGAGGGGTGCGTCACTTGAGTGGGTTGAGTTACTGACGTGATCTTCCTGTCTGGGTTGGCGCCCCCCCTTGGTTTGTGCTGTGGTGGAGATCTTTGTGGGCTATACTCGGCCTTGTCTCAAGATTGTAAGTTGGTGGTTGAAGATATCCCTCTAGTGGTGCGGGGGCTGTGCTTTGGCAAAGTGGGTGGGGTTATATCCTTCCTGTTTGGCCCTGTCCGGGGGTATCATCGGAGGGGGCCACAGTGTCTCCTGACCCCTCCTGTCTCAGCCTCCAGTATTTATGCTGCAGTAGTTTATGTGTCGGGGGGCTAGGGTCAGTTGGTTATATCTGGAGTACTTCTCATGTCTTATCCGGTGTCCTGTGTGAATTTAAGTATGCTCTCTCTAATTCTCTCCTTCGCCCTTTCTTTCTCTCTCTCGGAGGACCTGAGCCCTAGGACCATGCGTCAGGACTACCGGGCATGATGACTCCTTGCTGTCCCCAGTCCACCTGGCCTTGCTGCTGTTCCAGTTTCAACTGTTCTGCCTGCGGCTATGGAACCCTGACCTGTCAAGCCCTAATGTCTTAATGATCGGCTATGAAAAGTCAACTGACATTTACTCCTGAGGTGCTGACTTGCTACACCCTCGATAACTACTGTGATTATTATTATTATTTGACCCTGCTGGTCATTTATGAACATTTGAACATCTTGGCCATGTTCTGTTATAATCTCCACCCGGCACAGCCAGAAGAGGACTGGCCACCCCTCATAGCCTGGTTCCTCTCTAGGTTTCTTCCTAGGTTTTGGCCTTTCTAGGGAGTTTTTCCTAGCCACCGTGCTTCTACACCTGCATTGCTTGCTGTTTGGGGTTTTAGGCTGGGATTCTGTACAGCACTTCGAGATATTAGCTGATGTACGAAGGGCTATATAAAATAAACTTGATTTGATTTGAATGTAATATTGTCTGACAAGACTCAAATGCAAGCCGTATTTCCCCATACACTGATCTGTGTGTGGCAATCCCTCTCCCACTGTGCTGACTGCTTGCTATGGCAGGGCTGGTCGCAACATCTACAGCATGTTATGATGGTTTAATACTACTAACAATTAGGGCCAGGACGATACCAGTGTCGCAATACTTGTTAGTATTGTGGCAAGGAAACAAAGCACTAAACGGATTTAACAGCCCTAATGTTGGAAACAAACTTCATTAGCTAAGTTGTCATCCAGAGTCACATTTATGCATATTCCAAGCTATAGAACACAATATTTTACATACAGCAGGTTTTTAAAAGAACCAAAGAGTTTGGTCTTCTTCGTGTTTTCATTTTTGCCATGGAAAAAATATTGCGGTACTTGAATCTTCACAGCTCCACTAACAAACAATGGTGAGAGGCTGGCCAAACATAGTGCACTATACAGGGAATAGAGATCCATTTAGGATGCAGCACTGTCGGTGTCTCTCCCACTGCGCCAACTGCTTGGCATGTCAGGCCCTCTCTCCAGCCTGTCAAACAATGATGGTGTAGTTGTAATATGCCTGGCCTAAAGTAGTGCACTATTTAGGGAACAAGGTGCCATTTAGGAGTCATTATGTCTGTCTGTCCCTCAGGAACAGAGCCTCCTCATTACCCCCTTAGAGGAAGTGAGACTTGGCCGAGAACCCCCCCCCCCTAACACACACACACACACACCTGCCCGTCACTGACAGCCCTGTGTTGCAGCAATAGGAGCCACCCTGCTACCAGTCATAGGGCCAGAGAACATGCTGTTGTTCACACTAGCTGCCAGTCAACAGAGTATCATCAGCAGTCCCTCTGCTGGGAGCAAAACCAACCTAAAAGAATGTCAGCTATCTGACTGGTTGTATTGGAGCTGGCTTGATCAGAAGTAAGATGCAGAAAAATACACAAGCACACACACACGCACGCACACGCACCAAGGAGGGCACCGATAACTCCCAACTAAGCCGAATAATGAATACAATCCTATTTTAATTACATTTTGTAGCCATAGGTGACCATATTCATTTGTGAATGCCGCCCTCGCAGAGAGGCGTGCGCTGTATTATACCACTGAACACCTGCATCAACTGTTCTTCAGAGCGAGCACAGTGTTATCCAGGTCAAGGCGCGCCCCGCTCAGACAAGAGGCTTAGAGACGAGACAAGAGCTTTTAACACGAAATAAAACCGTCAAAGTTCAACGGTAATCCCCGTAGGTATGGATAAAACCGACAGTTTAACTGTCTGGAAAATAATAATCTAGGTTTAGTGGAGCGCAGACATGGAGAGAGCAGATATCCAGGTCTAGAATTAAACTAATATGAACCAATTCGTAACTATAAGACAATATAATCAAATATGTTCATCTCTTCACAGTCGGCTGAAAAAGGCCTACCTTTTTTTATGAAGCAATATACAAATTGAACCAATGCTATACATTACAAAGACTACATTTTCATCCCAAAATCTGCAGCCAATATCATTATGTAAAAATAAATCCTAATCAATTTGTAAATATATATCAAATAAATCCTACCATGGAATATGTATATCGCGTTGTATTGAATTGATTACAAAAATACATTTTCCACAAATGTAAAATGAAGTAGTCATAGGCCTATGCCTAAATAGACAAACCATTTCAGGGCGGGGAAAAAGTTGAAAAGTGTCAAATGGCACTTGTCAAATTTGTCATTTCGAACTATTAGGCCTACGTGAATCCAGGTTTCATCATCAAGCCTACATCTTCATTGTTTTGAGTGAACAAAACTGACTTTTAAAACATTATTGCGTCCCACTGCAATGATGTGTTCAATTGGGACTCATTCTACCCGGCTGTTTTAAGGCGCGTAAAACAACGGTCTTGAATTTCAGAACCATGGACAGCTCCCGGTGCTGAATAAGAAAATCCACTTGATAATGCTCCTTGACTCGTTTGATTGAAATTCAGAGGTAGAATTCTATGCGAGAAGAGGTCAAATAAAAAATAAAAAATGATTCCAAGGTGCCTAATCTATTATACGATAATATTCCTTTATACAGGGAAATGTAATTTGGCCTATACAATCTGTGATTTTACGTTCACAGTGAAGAAACATTTACGTAGCGGAAAATTACAGGTCAAGCTTTGGTCTATATGTTGCATCTGAGATGTTGGTGTTCACATCCTACAAGATAGTCTAGCTGTATCCTTATCAAAGCCCACATCAAATAAGCCCATGTGTAACGCAAAATATAGATTACATTTAAATTAATTTTATTATGATTACTAAATGTTGCGAGATTTTTTAATTGTATAGGTCCTGGGAACACTCTAATTATTATAATTCTGTAGAATTGATTAAAATCTCACTCTTAATAATTACATAGGATATCTTCCTGTAAATGTGTCACAAATTGTAAAACCCTTTGTAGGCCTATCTATATGCTTACATTTTAAGCATAGCCCAATGCGCCATGGAAGTTTTCAGACTCATTTTAGATAATGTGGTAAAATAATACCGCACGGACAACTAACAATAACGACCTGTTTTTCTGAATTTAAATTAAATTAAATACTATTCCGTCAAGCCGATAGAAAACCACCAGTAAATTAATTAGCTTGATTAGAATCATTTTGGTTTGAATAAATGTCGTTTTGCGTGAGGATTATGCAGATGAAATAATTATTTATTGAAATGTCAATAGGACAGTTGTAAGAGAAGCCAGTTGAAATAAGCGTATTTCGTGAAATCTAAAATGTGTTGGGCGAAAAATGTCCTGTGGTAAGTTCACAGGAAATAGACAGAAGCCTATCCATTGTGTGTGTGTGTGTGTGTGTGTGTGCGCGCGCGCGCTTGTGCGTGTGGGTGTTTTGAACTGTATATTACAAAACATTTGACTTACATTCATTTTAACACCGGACAGTATAGTTTGACACAGTGCTGCCGTAGACCTGATACCAATAGCCTCTTAAAGGAATAAACATTTATTTTGAGTTGCGTAGAGAGACTGAGTGAGTGAAGGGAGAGAATCCCCGCTCAATTCCAGTAAGAATCAAAGGCGGATTCATTTAGGTGTATGATGTGGCATCTGCTAGTCTTAGTGCCAAGTTATCTGGGTTAGGGATAGGGAACAGAAGCTTAGACAACACATTTTTGTGTGAAGGCATTAGGCTACTCTCCTCGAGGTGTCTGCAGAATTCACACGAAAGCCGAACGCGTGTGTGTTTATTTTATTTTTTGCAAATGATAATATAGCCTACTTGGAAAGTGACTTTATTTGAAATATTTAAGTGGCATTCTTTTTTATATCAGAGAGTCTTCCTGTTACTTTTTAACAAAACTTTGGTGCATGAGAAACCTGTGTTTTCTTTCCACTCAATGTCCTAGCATAACTTAAATGTTACCACATTATGCTCGCTTTGAGATCAGCAAGACGGAGCTGGGTTGTCCGGGCCACGCACCAATCAACTCTCCTCCATGTTGTGTGTATTATGACTGCTATGAGTGGGATCATGTTTAATGTGGCGGACTGAAAGGAAAAAGCGTTACTGCCAAAATCAAAAGGAGAAACGGAGAATTTGAAAGGTTTCTTCAGGTTGACGTGTAGCCTTCAGACGCACCTGCCGGTCGTTTTTGGTTTGTTATGACGCCCCCATGAGACGGTTTGTTGGAACTGCAGCACAATCTTGTCCGTTTTCAGCTAGTGTGTTGGAAAGATTTATTTAATTTTACTCTTTAAATGCGTTATTTCTTTGACACGTGTTTAAAAAAATTATCAGTCAAATATTAAATAATTATTCAGTCTTATAACCAAATATATTAATATTGAAAATTAATTGGACTAATTAGTCCTATTAACTGGACACCATAGACCACAGTGATCAAATAGAAACGCATACAGTAATTGTTAAATAGTCTGTCTTAAAACCCACGCTCCGCCATGTCTCAGTCATGATGATGTGGAATTTAAAAAGTTATATTTCCTCCCAATACCCTAATACAGGACGACGGAATGTTTTTTATGCAATGAACAGGACATGCCCCTGAAGTGAAGAGTTGGCTTCAATAGTTCTGTCAGTGAGATGCATTTCATAAGAAATCGTTTTTACACATGAAATTTTAGTAAAATGTGTAATTGAAAGACCACAAAACACCGAGACAACAGTGAAACGACAAAGTATTTAAAACACAAACAAAAGCACTACTCACCAGGTAAACCGCTGGCGTCAGGAGTAACACCGCACACCAACACGTCGCCTGCATTCTTCCTGGTCTCAAACTTCCACTAGTTTCCCTTCGCTGGCTCTTTGTCTGTGAAGACCATAAATCCACGCGGTATCCGCTTTTACACAACCGTCAAGACCCTCACCAGCCTAGGCAAAAATGAAATTATACACCCCATGACCACTGAACAAGCTTAGCCTACACTTGGAGACAGATATTGGACGAGATGGGGGGGAACAAATAACGATTACAAAGGAATTAATCCAGAGAGCAGGGCTGAAGCAATGTCATAGTTCAATGAAAGATGAAAATTCGATTCAGAGTAAACATAAGGGACCAGTCCTTGATTTGATTGTCTTGCTGCCTGCCGTGCGCGTGAGGCTCGCCTAGCAGTTCCTTACTGAAAAGGAGAACAGTTCAAAGTAGAGTCGGATAAATAACGGACGCTTTATAACCGCGCCTCTGGAAAACGCGTGTCTACAACACATCCGGGCTGAGAGAAACACTGTCGCTCTGTCCACACATAATATGAGAGAGAGAAGAGAAGGGAGGGGAGGAGAGGAACGAGGGAAATATTAAAAAACGGGGCGAGATTGGTCCGAGACGCAAGGATCACAGAGTAGTCTTTAAACAACCACTATAGCTCGACGGAAAAGCTTTTCATTTACTGACTGGCGGTAGAGTGGTGGGGTTGGTTGATAGAGATAAACGAGCCGACATTCACAGAGAGCCACAGTGCATAATACAGTATGACTCCAGGACAAACAAACTCACTAGGCTATAGCACCAGCTCCCTCCCTCACTATGTATGGACAGATCACTGCCATATAAACCAGCACAGCTGGACAATGACATTGTTTTCTCGTATGCTATAGGTTATGTGCAGAATTTTGACTAACCAAATGCTAATGCATACAAAAATGGACCTACTCTTTATTTAGTAACAGTCTAAAACATAAAATTCAATTTAGCCTGTGAAAGATTAGCCTACATTGACAGAAGTGCTAAATGTAGCCTTATTGAGGATGTTCAAGACCTCAGAAGGGTTAAGCAGAACACTTTGAAGTCACTCAAGGGGAAGACAGGGCTAAAGAAGTAGGCTACTTGAGGGACTCTTAGAACATGGGGTCTTATTATGTGGATGGTCCATATCTTGACTACCACAAGTGCAAAGTCAATTCATGTTCATGTGCACATGCATGTGCGTGTTGCTGTTGCATGTTGCTATCATTGTGCGGTATCAAACTATACGTAAACGCACTGTCAGAGCACAAGGTTAAAGGAGCATGCACCACATGCTGAGTGTGTGTTTGTTGCAGGCAGTATATCAACCAACCCCACCTCTTCTTCCTTTCAAATGCCATCCTGGAGAAAAAAGAGGAGGGGAAGAGAGGAGAGGAAAAGACAGGGAGGGTAGTTCTGGTTGAATAAATCTGTGGTCCTCTCAGTGCTATAACATTGTGGTGGTCTGCTACTGTCACTATAACTCACCCCTGGGCCTGATGGATTCTTGTTCTGAATGGCTTAGGTAGCCTTCACAGGAGAGAGAAAGAGAGGGAGAGAGACTAGCCTTCACAACAGCTGCAGCAGCACCAGACCCAGGGGGATACATCTTTAGAGGCCTGCCATGATGCTGAATCCCAGCCTGGGGTCTGCTGCTACCCTGATACCCGTCATTTTGGAAGTACAGGACTGGTGCCCAAGAACCAGAGGCCCTATCAAGCGACGAAAGTGCTGGTTTAGGATCAGTTCTTACCTTTTGGATCACAAGGAATATGACTACTCATGTGGACTCTAAAACGCTCAATATATGCAGAGCCAGGTTTGAGGTTTCGATACTAGCGATTCATCAGGAAGTGAAGTGGAATAAAAAAAATGGGAAATTGGCCAATGTTTTCATGGAGGATAATTTGCAGCATATGCTCCCGATGTGATTTATTGACACGCACAAATACACAACGCATAGGACCTTCGCCAGGTCCTTGGCAATAGTCGCTCTGCCATGTTTCAGAGCCTAAAACATTTTTGAAAGAGAATAATGTCGGGGCTCAAGGATTCTCAAGGGCAAAACAGCATTACAGAGCATCAAATCAAATTGTATTTGTCACATACACATGGTTAGCAGATGTTAATGCGAGTGTAGTGAAATGCTTGTATCATATTGAGGAGTTACAACTGAACTAGTCAATTTTGCAACATCAGAGATATGAGAGAGAGAGAGAATGTTAACTAAACACTGAGCAGAAACTTTCTCTTCCTCCTGATCATGCCCCCCGCCACTTCTCTTTCTCTCTCTCACTCCAAGAGACACCCTAAATGTTAAAGGGATAATTAGGAGGTGGTGCTAATTCTCCTTGGCACACCTTTGGTGCCCATTCACTGCAGTGCAGAGCAACGGGCAACGAATTACAAACTAGTCACTTCCCTAATAGTCCTACCCAGGATGGAGGGCGGGGACAGGGGCGGGGAGAAAGGAAGGGGAAGAGGATGGAAAGAGGACTAATGAAGGGGAGAGAGAAAAAAAGGGGGCTGTGGAATGAGCTGAGTGACGTTGGCAGCACATATAGGAGACCGAGCCTGATCCGTCCGGTATTATGAATATGTCCAGCTGGCATGGCTCATTGCCCGATTGTCAGGGCAGATGTTGGGAGCAGAAGAGAGGGGAGCAGGCCCCTGAGCTTCAGGCCTAACCATGATGTGGTGGTGGCAGGGTTCTGTGGCTGCCATGTCTATGCCATCCTGCCAGTCAGCTGGCATCTGAAGTGCCCACTCCACTCCGCTATGACTAGACACCCAGAGAGGGACAGACAAGTCTAACATGAGTTTTACCCCTGACCAGAATGGATGGGTGGTGGGTAGTGGGAGGGTGCCTGGTGGGTTGTTATGGTGGGAGGGTGGGCACATTGATCTGCCATGTGTGGGTACAAAGCGCGGACTTCCTGGAGCTTGTGGCGGAGGCTGCCAATGTCTTTTATGTGGATGTGCGGTCAGGCGGGCAGGCGGGCGGGAACGTGCAGGCGGCGGGCGGACGGACGGCGGGATCTTGGAGATGACAGAGACAAATGCGGGATCAGAATGACGGTCACAGGATGCAGCTGGCAGCCATCACCATCGAGTACTTCCTCCTCATCACAATTAGACCCACTGTGTGTTACTGTGTGTGTGTGTGTGTGTGTGTATGTGTGTGTGTGTGTGTGTGTGTGTGTGTGTGTGTGTGTGTGTGTGTGTGTGTGTGTGTGTGTGTGTGTGTGTGTGTGTGTGTGTGTGTGTGTGTGTGTGTGTGCGTGTGCGTGTGTGTGTGCGTCTGACTGACTGCAGCCTGCAGGCTCTTGGAGCCAGAGGAGAAAGACAGGAGGAGAAATGGAAGAGAGGAAGAACTATGTTTGAATGCTTGTCATTCTGTGGATGAAGTCTTGCAGATGCACTCCAAATTCTCTAAATGAAGGGAGAAGTGGGACAATTAGGGAAATGTTTCTAGTTTAAGCGTTCACAGAAATGGGAAATAAAAGGTTCTCAGCTGACAAAAAACATACGAGGAGCTAAATTCTGCTCCCCAAAGTTTGTCAGTCCAGGCTATTTATCTTCCAGACATCGTCAGCAGGACGATCTGCATCTGGCAGTGCCCTCTACTGGTTACATCACTGATGTCTTGAAAAACAGACACAGACAATTCAGCTAGTACTTATCTAGTACTTAGCTAGTACTCATCTAGTATATGGTTTTGTCTGTTGGATATTTAAAGTGATGCCAGGCAATCATCTCCAGGCCTCGGCAGACATAAAGAACTTTCCTGGAATCAACTGGCAAGTGTCTTCACTGACATTTTCAACCTCTCACTGACCGAGTCTGTAATACCTACATGTTTCAAGCAGACCACCATAGTCCCTGTGCCCAAGAAAGAGAAGGTAATCTGCCTAAATGACTAACGCCCCGTAGCACTCATGTCAGTAGCCATGAAGTGATTTGAAAGGCTGGTTATGACTCACATCAACACCATCATCACAAAAACCTTAGATCCACTCCAATTCGCATACCGCCCCAAAAGATCCACAGATGACGCAATCTCAATCGCACTCCACACTGCCCTTTCCCACCTGGACAAAAGGATCACCGACCGCAAGGCGCTACAGAGGATAGTGCGTACTGCCCAGTACATCACCGAGGCCAAGCTTCCTGCCATCCAGGACCTATATGCTAGGTGGTGTCAGAGGAAAGACCAAAAAATTGTCAAAGACTCCAGTCAACCAAGTCATAGACTGTTCTCTCTGCTACCGCACGCCAAGAGGTACTGCAGCGCCAAGTCTAGGTCCAAAAGGCTCCATAACAGCTTCTACCCCCAAGCCATAAGACTGCTGAACAATCAATCAAATGGCCACCCGGACTGTTTGCATTGACACCCCCCTGTTTGTTTTTACACTGCTGCTACTCACTGTTTATTATCTATGCATAGTTACTCTACCCCTACCTACATGTACAAATTACCTCTAACCTGTACCCCCGCACATGGACAATAAACTTAATGAAAAATATTAAATCAAAAGTAACGCTATAAAATAACAATAGTAGACACTATATACTGCCTGTATATAGTGTCTACTATTGTTATTTTATAGTGTTACTTTTGATTTAATATTTTTACATTAAGTGTATTTCGTAAATATTGTCTTAACTCAATTTCTTCAACTGCATTGTTGGTTAAGGACTTGTAAGTAAGCATTTCACGGTAAGGTTCACGGTACCTGTTGTTTTCGGAGCATGTGACAAATAAAATTAGATTTTGATTTGTCTTCTATGAAGCAGAGAGAGAGAGAGTGAGACAGAGCGAGAGAGCGAGAGAGCGAGAGAGCGAGATGATAGATAGATAGATAGATAGATAGATAGATAGATAGATAGATAGATAGATAGATAGATAGATAGATAGAGAGAGAGATAGATAGATAGAGAGACAGAGCGAGATATATGCCAAAATGATCAAGTGCTTCAAATTTTCTCTCTCTCTTCATCAAATTTTCCTGGATCTTCATAACTCAGAGGTCGAAATAAGAAGTGGTATCACAACAGAAGTTAATTGATTAAGTTGATTAAGGAGCATGCACACACACACACACACACACACACACACACACACACACACACACACACACACACACACACACACACACACACACACGGAGACATGATCATGAGAGGAGCTGAATGGCTGGTAGTACCAAGGCCACACAGACGAACTGTGGTTAGTCTCCCTGATCAATGATTACAGTTGTGACAGTGTGATGACTCTGGTTGATTAAGCTTGATTAAGACCGAAACATGACTTTAACAAGCAGAGGAGAGGACAATCAACTGATTAGGTGGAGGAATGTAATTTACTGTAAACCAGGGCCTGGTCAAATATAGTGCACTAAACAAGAAATAGGCTGCTATTTGGGCAACTTACGAAATGATCTGGAATTTACATAGAAACAACATGGTAACAATATCTACAAGACCATTACCTAGGAATGACCTGTAAATGTAAAGCACAATCCTGTCATGACTAGCCTTGAAAACCATTCCCAAAAAGGCATAAAATCGGTAGCAGTGGTGCTCTCTCATGGAAGCTTTATGTTACACCTAGGAACAAATATGATGAAGTAATCCCTGTCAAAATCTGTCTGTTTAAACTAGAGATATGTTTCGTTTTGTTGCATGGCCTGCGCCTCAATCCACCTCATCCACCAATGGTGGCCTGGAAGGTGACTGAACTACAACGGTGTTGGTTAGACCACAAGACGTCCTGAAAATCGGTATTCTCACGAAAACGTCTGTTGCGTCTGAACAGTTTTGTCTACACACCGATATGGAAAGGTGAGACTCTCACGAACACATACGTGTCTGTTGTTTTGCTCTAGGACATCTTCAACATCTTCACACTATCGCCCAGGCCAGAGAGAGTGTGATTTTAAATGTACAGTAGAATAGCTCCAGCTCCTCAGACTTCACTAAAGCCCCTTCTGTCCTCTGACGTGTGTGTGTGTGTGGATAGCTCTTTCTGACCGACGTGTGTCCTGGGTCTGAGTTTCTCACAGATTCTGCCGTCTTCAGTGTAGTGTTTCTATATCTAAATTTTCTTCTGCACTGGAAGAGGGGAGACATATATTTTCAAAGACCTAGCATGAGGGAATGGTCAGCATGACATCTTAAATAGTGTTCTAGCCCCATCTATTGGTATAGACTGATATAACAGCATATTCTCTTTTTAATACGGGTGCATACTGCATGATGAGAGCCTTGTCATAGAGGCTAATGACACAATTATTTTGTTTTTCTTATTTATTATCAGCAACTGGTCAGATACATATAAACAACCTGTAGGAAAAGGACAGAGCTCTGCAACTTTGTTTTAACAAGGTAATCATCAGTATCGCTTTAGCAAAGATCATTAACGTTACACACACATAGGCAGAAACACACATGCACACACACACGCACGCACGCACGCACGCACACACACTTCGAGAGGTTTTTACTTAACACGGCGCAATAAAAAAGAAATTAACATATTTATATATAATACATAAATAATTATTAAATAAAAACATTATGCAGTCATTTATTTACAACTCATTTAAAAAAGTGAACATTCCTTTGACCAGCTGGCAACAGACTCCTCAAAATGATCAATGATGTTTCTGTCTGTCTGTATGTCCATCTGTCTCTACCACCACAATTCAATACCCTCTTTGTTTTCTGGGGAATAGAACGGTTGTAACAGATTAATTTACTTTACATGAGGTTTGTCCATCTATACCATTGAATAAACAGTCTGCACTACCAACTGCTAGTCCGCCATAGTCAATATTATGCATATAACCTGTTTTCAGACAGAGGACTCTGACTCTGACTCTTCGGATATGTCATTGCATCATTAGCATGAGAAGCTTGAGCTACATCTAGGACCTTGGTGCATTTGTTCCTTGGAATTCCTTGGAGTGTTATTATGGCTACCTAGGCTACATTCTATCTAGCTTTTGCAATACATAACCCATCATAGAATAGCACCAAGGCAGGGAGAAAGAACAAAGCATAAGTGTGTGTGAGTGATTATTGTAGACATTGTAGTCACACTCATCTCTCAACCGATGTAACAGCCACACTGAATATGAACAGCATTGAGAGATCACGTATGATATGTATATAGCAATACGCCTAAGTAGTTTGGATACAAGTAGGCTGTTCTAGTTAGGATTGGCGATGTTACACAGCAGTAGATATTAGACCAAGATATAAAGAGAACCCTCTCTCTTCTGATGTAACAGAAGGTAAAGAAGACGTTGTGAACAAACCCAGTCACACCCTTCTGTCTGTCTTAACAACTAAGACCATATTCAATCAAACTCGCAGTAGGAAAAAGGAATCACATTGCTCTTGCACTGTGAAAATGCACCCTTTCAATAGCATCATCAAATAGAATTGCTGCTGTGTTTCTCTCAATAAACATCCAACAGCTCCTTTAATCTGCTTCTTTATGGTGTGAGCAATGTGATTTTTCTGCCATGCGGAATCCGGATTCCCTGCAGTGCACTTTGAGATGAATTAAGACAATAAATTAAATGGAAAAACAATGATTAACCATAATAAGCCTTCAACAGTCAGAGAAACCAACAGGAGACAAACATAAAGTCAGTCAGTCAGGCAGAGAAACCAACAGGAGACAAACATAAAGTCAGTCAGGCAGAGAAACCAACAGGAGACAAACATAAAGTCAGTCAGTCAGGCAGAGAAACCAACAGGAGACAAACATATAGTCAGTCAGTCAGAGAAACCAACAGGAGACAAACATATAGTCAGTCAGTCAGAGAAACCAACAGGAGACAAACATAAAGTCAGTCAGTCAGGCAGAGAAACCAACAGGAGACAAACATATAGTCAGTCAGTCAGAGAAACCAACAGGAGACAAACATATAGTCAGTCAGTCAGAGAAACCAACAGGAGACAAACATAAAGTCAGTCAGTCAGGCAGAGAAACCGACAGGAGACAAACATAAAGTCAGTCAGGCAGAGAAACCAACAGGAGACAAACATAAAGTCAGTCAGTCAGGCAGAGAAACCAACAGGAGACAAACATATAATCAGTCAGTCAGGCAGAGAAACCAACAGGAGACAAACATAAAGTCAGTCAGTCAGAGAAACCAACAGGAGACAAACATAAAGTCAGTCAGGCAGAGAAACCAACAGGAGACAAACATAAAGTCAGTCAGTCAGGCAGAGAAACCAACAGGAGACAAACATATAATCAGTCAGTCAGAGAAACCAACAGGAGACAAACATAAAGTCAGTCAGTCAGAGAAACCAACAGGAGACAAACATATAGTCAGTCAGGCAGAGAAACCAACAGGAGACAAACATAAAGTCAGTCAGTCAGAGAAACCAACAGGAGACAAACATATAGTCAGTCAGGCAGAGAAACCAACAGGAGACAAACATAAAGTCAGTCAGTCAGAGAAACCAACAGGAGACAAATATAAAGTCAGTCAGTCAGAGAAACCAACAGGAGACAAACATATAGTCAGTCAGGCAGAGAAACCAACAGGAGACAAACATAAAGTCAGTCAGGCAGAGAAACCAACAGGAGACAAACATAAAGTCAGTCAGTCAGGCAGAGAAACCAACAGGAGACAAACATAAAGTCAGTCAGTCAGAGAAACCAACAGGAGACAAACATAAAGTCAGTCAGTCAGTCAGAGAAACCAACAGGAGACAAACATAAAGTCAGTCAGTCAGTCAGAGAAACCAACAGGAGACAAACATAAAGTCAGTCAGTCAGAGAAACCAACAGGAGACAAACATAAAGTCAGTCAGTCAGAGAAACCAACAGGAGACAAACATAAAGTCAGTCAGGCAGAGAAACCAACAGGAGACAAACATAAAGTCAGTCAGTCAGGCAGAGAAACCAACAGGAGACAAACATAAAGTCAGTCAGTCAGAGAAACCAACAGGAGACAAACATAAAGTCAGTCAGTCAGAGAAACCAACAGGAGACAAACATAAAGTCAGTCAGTCATGCAGAGAAACCAACAGGAGACAAACATAAAGTCAGTCAGTCAGGCAGAGAAACCAACAGGAGACAAACATAAAGTCAGTCAGTCAGTCAGAGAAACCAACAGGAGACAAACATAAAGTCAGTCAGTCAGGCAGAGAAACCAACAGGAGACAAACATAAAGTCAGTCAGTCAGAGAAACCAACAGGAGACAAACATAAAGTCAGTCAGTCAGGCAGAGAAACCAACAGGAGACAAACATATAGTCAGTCAGGCAGAGAAACCAACAGGAGACAAACATAAAGTCAGTCAGTCAGGCAGAGAAACCAACAGGAGACAAACATAAAGTCAGTCAGGCAGAGAAACCAACAGGAGACAAACATATAGTCAGTCAGGCAGAGAAACCAACAGGAGACAAACATAAAGTCAGTCAGTCAGGCAGAGAAACCAACAGGAGACAAACATAAAGTCAGTCAGTCAGGCAGAGAAACCAACAGGAGACAAACATATAGTCAGTCAGTCAGGCAGAGAAACCAACAGGAGACAAACATAAAGTCAGTCAGTCAGGCAGAGAAACCAACAGGAGACAAACATAAAGTCAGTCAGTCAGGCAGAGAAACCAACAGGAGACAAACATAAAGTCAGTCAGTCAGAGAAACCAACAGGAGACAAACATAAAGTCAGTCAGTCAGGCAGAGAAACCAACAGGAGACAAACATAAAGTCAGTCAGTCAGGCAGAGAAACCAACAGGAGACAAACATATAGTCAGTCAGTCAGGCAGAGAAACCAACAGGAGACAAACATAAAGTCAGTCAGTCAGGCAGAGAAACCAACAGGAGACAAACATAAAGTCAGTCAGTCAGGCAGAGAAACCAACAGGAGACAAACATAAAGTCAGTCAGTCAGGCAGAGAAACCAACAGGAGACAAACATAAAGTCAGTCAGTCAGAGAAACCAACAGGAGACAAACATAAAGTCAGTCAGTCAGGCAGAGAAACCAACAGGAGACAAACATAAAGTCAGTCAGTCAGGCAGAGAAACCAACAGGAGACAAACATATAGTCAGTCAGTCAGGCAGAGAAACCAACAGGAGACAAACATAAAGTCAGTCAGTCAGGCAGAGAAACCAACAGGAGACAAACATAAAGTCAGTCAGTCATGCAGAGAAACCAACAGGAGACAAACATAAAGTCAGTCAGTCAGTCAGAGAAACCAACAGGAGACAAACATAAAGTCAGTCAGTCAGGCAGAGAAACCAACAGGAGACAAACATAAAGTCAGTCAGTCAGAGAAACCAACAGGAGACAAACATAAAGTCAGTCAGTCAGGCAGAGAAACCAACAGGAGACAAACATAAAGTCAGTCAGTCAGAGAAACCAACAGGAGACAAACATAAAGTCAGTCAGTCAGGCAGAGAAACCAACAGGAGACAAACATAAAGTCAGTCAGTCAGTCAGTCAGTCAGTCAGTCAGTCAGTCAGTCAGTCAGTCAGTCAGACAATGAGACATGTTCAGAGCTGGGTTCAGTATTTCTTTTCTTTCCAATACTTTGAGCATTTAATTGAGCCTGGAGTGGCAGATGGGCGGTTTTGCATTTTTATGACTATTCCAATGGCTCCATTGCGCCAGGCTCAGTTAAGCGCAGCTGGAAACAGATACTACTACAAAGGAAAAGTGGTGCCCACAAAATAAAGGATATTTACATGGCATCGTCCGTCCCGTCATCATATCACATACAAGAAGCAAAATAAGCAAAATATTCTTAACAAACGTTGGTGAGTTTTTGTTTTTGAAAAAAATGTCTACTTTTTTACATTTCTAGCACAAGACTGTACATCATCTTGTATTGAGAGAGGCAGCTTCCTAGACATAAGTATCATGCTGCACTAATATAGTGCAATATTGCGCCTGAAAACAGAAGAGAAAAGGAGAAGCAGAAAGAGATTTCCTACAAAGGTTGACAGCATTTCTGCAAGATTAGGACACTTTCTTCTTGTTTTATTTTCTAGGTAAAAGGATCCAGTCCAGAACAAAAATAGAGAGGCAGCGATTTTCTCCAGGAAAATGTAAAAAAAAGCGTTGAGTGTTTCTCATTTCATTTTTAACAGAGCACCTGTAGCAAAGGAGGGACTTATGCTTTTGCAGCAAAAATCATTGTGTTTTTTCAGGGCCCTCTCCAACAACCTTTGTTTCAAAAGGCATTTTTATTTGACAGAAAAAGTAGTAAATGGCAGATAAGCAAAGGCAGACTTCCTTAAGAAGAAATAGAGTTTGTGAAGGCTCTTGTGAAACAAATTATACAAAAATTAAATAAATCAAAAATATTGAGGGAGGAAAATTCTAGGCTACTAATGAACAAACATGGTTCGATTTCTGTCTGACTTCTTTTTCTTCTTTTTTTTGTTATCTTCCCAGAGTTCCAGATATCTTAATAAGCCACGCCCACTGGTAGCCTGAGAAGAACGGTCAAAGGTGGGTCTCCATGACAACCCATCTGTCTGTTCCCACGACGACAGTCTCCATGACGTCAGTGTAAAATGATTCTCCCACAGGTAGATTAGGAGGTTCACATGTCAGCGTCTCCGTCATAGGCCAGGGTCAGGGGCTTGAGCCGGTTGTTATACATCTGTCTTCTCTGGGGTTTCTTTGGCTTTTTACTAGGAAAGAAAAATGGCAGAAAACATTGTTATTACAGGTTTTTATTTCAATTACTGAAGAGGACATCTAGACTCCACTAGCCCTAATATGTAGTTCTAGACATCATAGTAATGAAGGACGTATCCATATCATGGCTAAGTTACCCCCACCTGATACATAGAACTCTCTCTGCTATCTTTTCAAACTGTTTGCCTCATGTAAAGAGCTGCATGCATCACTGTGCTGAAGGCCATGCGTTTAGTGGACGGTCACTTCTACCATCATGCAAAAGGCAATATTGAAATTGCCAATGACTCTGTTCTGACACTGCCACTGTCCTTGAAGGAAAAACAACACATCTGTTGGTTACAGCAGTAGTAAGGAACATTTCAGAAGCACATTTCAGTGCCTCTTGTCCTAGCATTGAAGTGATGGTGCAGTCGATAACGCAGCACTTCATGAACAATGTCAACAGCTGCTGTAATTGATTTTTATATTGAGACATGTGAGAGAGGTTGAACTCTAAAGGAAGCTGATGAGGAGGACAAGCACAGTACAGAAAGCAGCTTTTTTTCAGCCCAGAACAGTTCCCACTCAAACAGTTCCCACTCACCTTAATGGAAACTAGGCTATGGCACACAGAGACAGTGTAGACAGTTAGCTATAGGTACATAATGATGACAACACTATGGCATGTCTGGGCAGGCTCTAATATATCACACATCACAACTTTACATACAAAACACAGGGATGAGAGACAATAACAACACAGTGATGAATATATGTCAAATGTAAATAAGATATGTTGTGAAATGTGTCCATCATAAATGGATCAGGAAGAATGGACGGAACAAATAAAGGCTTGAATGGTGAGAGGATCATTGAATAATAGTGATGAGTGATTCTTCTATCTGGCCACAAGAGGACAGTATGCTATTAAAAGTGAAAGCTGGTCGTTTTATAGAGTAACTATGAGATCAATGTTCTGCGTCTCTGAAATCAGAAATATACTGCATCCATATTATGAAGTCCTTCAACAAATAACCAAGGGACTTCCTAAAATGGAATCTGTACAGAAGTATGTTTACGTATGGAGGTGCTCTAAAGACTAAACAAACTCCAGGAGCACAGAGGGGTCAGAGGTCTAACAGAGGGACCTGAGGGGATGACTTCCTGCTCACCATCAATAGCTCCATTTGATTGGTCGGACAGGCACATGTGACAGCAGATGTGGGGAGGACAGAAAGACAGAGGGTAGGGGAGCTTGCAGCGAGGGCCGCCATTATGTCCGGACCTCTAAGTTATGAGTGTTTCAATGCCTTGTGGTTGTTGTTGTGGTTGTTGGTGGTGATTTTGTTGTTTATGATGGTTTTGTTGTTGATGCTGTTGTGCTTCTTGTTGATATTGATGTTGTTGATTATATGGTTGTTGCTGACAGTGTTGATTTTGTTGTGGTGGCGGTTGTTGTTGTTGATTTTGATTTTGTTGATGATATTGCTGATATTCATGTTTTTGTTGTTGATCTTGACAATGATTCTGATGCGGTTGTTGTTCTTGATATTGATGTTGTTGTTCTAGTTCGTGTGCCTCATTCTGGCAGTCAGGACACGTATAAGCCATGGTATGATCGTTCTGTCCTCTCCAGATCACCGTATCAGTGCACCGGTCAGGGTTCCAGTTACAGTGACGGGTAATACTCCGACTGCTGGTGCACGGAGGATTGGGGGGGGGGGGGGGGCGGATAAGGTGGGGAGAGGGATGAACGGATGAGGTGGGGAGATAGATGGAAAGAGAAAAGCAAATTGGAGAGTACAAATAATGACATGATTTGAAATGAAAATGAATGGGTAAAAATGAAGCTGATGTGATCGTGAAGTAATATACACTGAGTGCACAAAACATTAAGGACACCTTCCTAATATTGGGTTGCACTCCACACTTTTGCGCTCAGAACAGCCTCAATTCGTCCGAGAATGCACTCTACAAGGTGTCAGAAGCGTTCCAGAGGGATGCTGGCCCATGTTGACTCCAATACTTCCCACAGTTATATCAAGTTGGCTGGATGTCCTTTGGGTGGGGGAGCATTGTCGGTACACACGGGAAACTGTGTGAAAAACACAGCAGCGCTGCCGTTCTTGGCACAAACCAGTGCGCTTGGCACCTACTACCATAACCCTTTCAAAGGCACTTAAATCTTTTGTCTTGCCCATACACCCTCTGCATGGCACACATACACAATCCATGTCTAAATTGTCTCAAGGCTTAAAAATCATTATTTAACCTGTCTCCTCCCCTTCATCTACACTGATTGAAGTGGATTTAACAAGTGAGGGTAATACTGTAGCTTTCACCTGGATTCACATGGTCAGTCTATGACATGGAAAGAGCAGATGTCCTTAAAACCACTGAAGGATCAAACCATTTTTTTTAAATATTCACCTAAAATGATATACCCAAATCTAACTGCCTGTTTCTCAGGACCTGAAGCAAGGATATGCATATTATTGATACCATTTAAAAGGAAGCACTGAAGTTTGTGGAAATGTGAAATTAATGTGGGAGAATGTAACACATTAGATCTGGTAAAAGACAATACTAAGGAATGTTTTTTTTGTATAATCTTTGAAATGCAAGACAAAGGTCACAATGTACTATTCCATGTTAGGCGTAGTTTTGGTGTTTGCCACTAGATGGCAGCAGTGTATGTGCAAAGTTTTAGACTGATCCAATGAACAATTGAATTTCTGTTCAAAATGTTGTATCAAGTCTGCCCAAATGTGCCTATTTGGCAAGTTCATAACTGTGTACTCTCCTCAAACAATAACATGGTATTCTTTCACTGTAATAGCTACTGTAAATTGGACAGTGCAGTTAGATTAACAAGAATTTAAGCTTTCTGCCTATATCAGATATGTCTATGTCCTGGGAAATGTTCTTGTTACTTACAATCTCATGCTAATCACATTAGAACACGTTAGCTCAACCGTCCCGTGAGGTGGGTCACAGATCTCGTAGAGGTTAATGTTTTGTACACTCAGTGTACATACAGGTGATGACATACATACATACATACATGCACACATACATACATACATACATACATACATACATACATACATACATACATACATACATACATACATACATACATACATACAAATGATGACATACAGGATACACGTGACATTCAGATGACTGATATACACAAACTATCAAACAGGTTAACTTACCAGGCTAGGAAGGTCATGGAGACTATAAATATGAGTAGAACAAAAGCTCCAGCTGCCACACCGTAGACCCATGTCTTCAGTTTACCATCTGTAGAGAAGGATACACCACACACACTTAGCACACTGACAAGTGACCAACGTCAGTGACAGCTCACATTGGACTCTAATGTGAACAGCTTCACTGCACCTCCATTCCTGTGCAGTAGAGCAGCACACCACATGTTTTCCTGATCATCTGTTGTGTGTAAATTATTAGAGCTGGATTGTACTTCAATTTTCCGGTGAATATTAAGATCCACCGCATCATCATACGTGAGTAGAATTGATGGATATTCTGAGGAATTCTCGGCCTAATCCTAAATATGTGTGCAAATGGACGGTGTGATACTTCTGTTCATATACCTCTTGACGTTGTTAAGGGATTTGTAGAAAAACAATGTGGCTACCGGGGAATGACACCATGCAGAATGGTTACCTTTTTGTAGCTCTACTGCAAATTCTGCTATAATTCCTGAATATATTCACATTTACTTTCTACAAAATATAGGCCGATATTCTAACAAGATTCGACAACATCACATAATAACAACTAAGAAAAGTCTTGGATGGTTCCTACTGTCCCGTAAATTGCTGGAGTAAATCTGTCTGGTTAGTGTACCTGGTCCGAAGGGCTGTAGGAACCAGGTGCGTCCAGCTCGGCCAGGCAGGCTGTTGGAGGGCTGTGTGGGGCTGACCGCCCTGATGGTCTTCACATCAGCCCTGTTGTCCCCTGCCGTGGGGATCTCTAACACAGGGATCACCGTACACTGGTCCAGCAGGCCGTCTGATGTCATCACCTCCGTGTAGCCCTCATCACAACCACACACACCCGCCTGGGAGAAGAGGGGAGGAACACACATGTATAAGGGAAATGAACTCGCACATCAAGGGGTTGCTTTGCAGGCATGTCAGAGACGGTCAATATAACATAATTTTTGTCAGTTTCATCTCTTTTAGCAGAGCAAATAAAGCTGTCAGAGGCTACTGACCTGGTTAAGCATCAAGTTGGATTTTAAGTAAGGTTATTTCTTATCAAATGTTCTCAGGTGTAATTGAATGAATCATCCCTCAGCTTGAGCTCAGCCTCATATCTTGGCAGTATTAAAATGAACCATCGCACGTTTCAAGCCCCTTTGTGATGCTACTGCTGCTTTGAAAGAGGGGGGGGATCAGACAGAAATTCATGCTTTGAGATTTAAAGGGTTGGGTCTGTTTGGGTTGGGGTATACAGCCAGCCAGCCCAAAGGTTAACCCATGTTCTTTCTCTCTTTCTCTTATTCTTCTCTCTCTCCTTCTTTCTATCGTCGCTCTCTCTGTTCATTCATCTGCCCAACCCAGAGGTTTCTGGTGCTCTGTTTCTCTCATCTCCCTCTCTCTGTTCATTCATCTGCCTGCTTGGCGGGGGGTTCCCCTATTCCCCAGCAATCTCCGGAGGATAATCACCCCGAGAAGAAATACCCACAATGCAATCAGTGGCTGTACGGCTGAACACACACACACACATACAGGGTCGACGGATGAAAGAACAGGGCAGGAAACAGGAGGGCTGATTAGCATAACCAAAGTGGCAGACAAAGAGAGGGGCAGGATGAGGATGCAGCAGCCTTATCACTGGTTTGTTATGCAGCCTGGTTCTGCAGCATGGGGCTAAACAACACACTGCCGAGTCTGTGGCTGGCAAACACAGCTTACACACACACCAAGACCTGCATGTGCATGCACACACACACAAACACACCAACACACACAAACAGACACACACCGACACAGGACGTACATGCACATCTTCTCGTATACACACACACACACATGCATGCATGCATATACACTGCTCAAAAAAATAAAGGGAACACTTAAACAACACAATGTAACTCCAAGTCAATCACACTTCTGTGAAATCAAACTGTCCACTTAGGAAGCAACACTGATTGACAATAAATTTCACATGCTGTTGTGCAAATGGAATAGACAAAAGGTGGAAATTATAGGCAATTAGCAAGACACCCCCAATGAAGGAATGGTTCTGCAGGTGGTGACCACAGACCACTTCTCAGTTCCTATGCTTCCTGGCTGATGTTTTAGTCACTTTTGAATGCTGGCGGTGCTTTCACTCTAGTGGTAGCATGAGACGGAGTCTACAACCCACACAAGTGGCTCAGGTAGTGCAGTTCATCCAGGATGGCACATCAATGCGAGCTGTGGCAAAAAGGTTTGCTGTGTCTGTCAGCGTAGTGTCCAGAGCATGGAGGCGCTACCAGAAGACAGGCCAGTACATCAGGAGACGTGGAGGAGGCCGTAGGAGGGCAACAACCCAGCAGCAGGACCGCTACCTCCGCCTTTGTGCAAGGAGGAGCACTACCAGAGCCCTGCAAAATGACCTCCAGCAGGCCACAAATGTGCATGTGTCTGCTCAAACGGTCAGAAACAGACTCCATGAGGGTGGTATGAGGGCCCAACGTCCACAGGTGGGGGTTGTGCTTACAGCCCAACACCGTGCAAGACGTTTGGCATTTGCCAGAGAACACCAAGATTGGCAAATTCGCCACTGGCGCCCTGTGCTCTTCACAGATGAAAGCAGGTTCACACTGAGCACATGAGCACATGTGACAGACGTGACAGAGTCTGGAGACGCCGTGGAGAACGTTCTGCCTGCAACATCCTCCAGCATGACCGGTTTGGCGGTGGGTCAGTCATGGTGTGGGGTGGCATTTCTTTGTGGGGCCGCACAGCCCTCCATGTGCTCGCCAGAGGTATCCTGACTGCCATTACGTACCGAGATGAGATCCTCAGACCCCTTGTGAGACCATATGCTGACACATGCACATTTGTGGCCTGCTGGAGGTCATTTTGCAGGGCTCTGGTAGTGCTCCTCCTTGCACAAAGGCGGATGTAGCGGTCCTGCTGCTGGGTTGTTGCCCTCCTACGACCTCCTCCACGTCTCCTGATGTACTGGCCTGTCTCCTGGTAGCGCCTCCATGCTCTGGACACTACGCTGACAGACACAGCAAACCTTTTTGCCACAGCTCGCATTGATGTGCCATCCTGGATGAACTGCACTACCTGAGCCACTTGTGTGGGTTGTAGACTCCGTCTCAAATGCAACATGCAACAATTTCAAAGATTTTACTGAGTTACAGTTCAGGAAATCAGCAATTGAATTAATTAGGCACTAATCTATGGCTTTTACAGGACTGGGAATATAGATATGCATCTGTTGGTCACAGATACCTTAAAGAAAAGATAGGGGTGTGGATCAGAAAACCAGTCAGTATCTGGTGTGACCATTTGCCTCATGCAGCGACACATTTCGTTCACATAGAGTTGATCAGGCTGTTGATTGTGGCCTCTATAATGTTGTCCCACTCCTCTTCAATGGCTGTGCGAAGTTGCTGGATATTGGCAGGAACTGAAACACGCTGTCGTACAAGTCGATCCAGAGCATCCCAAACATGCTCAATGGGTCACATGGCTAGTGAGTATGCAGGCCATGGATGAACTGGGACATTTTCAGCTTCTAGGAATTGTGTAGAGATCCTTGAGACATGGGGCAGTGCATTATCATGCTGAAACATGAGGTGATGGCGGCAGATGAGTGGCACAACACCCCCTGCCTCAGGATCTCATCACGGTATCTCTGTGCATTCAAATTTCCATCGATAAAATGCAATTGTGTTCATTGTCCGTAGCTTATGCCTGCCCATACCATAACCGCACCGTCACGGTTACAACACCGAACTGCAGTCAGGTCAAGACCCTGTTGAGGACAACAAGCACGCAGATGAGCTTCCATGAGACGGTATTTGAGCGTTTGTGCAGAAATTCTTCGTCTGTGCAAACCCACAGTTTCATCAGCTGTCCGGGTGGCTGGTCTCAGACTATCCAGCAGGTGTAGAAACTGGAGATGGAGTTCCTGGGCCGGCTTGGATACACGTGGTCGTTTGGACGTACTGCCAAATTCTCAAAAAAAATGTTGGAGGAGGCTTATGGTAGAGAAATTAACATTCAATTCTCTGGCGACAGCTCTGGTGGACATTCCTGCAGTCAGCATGCCAATCGCACACTCGCTCAAAAACTTTTGACACCCGTTGTGTTGTGTGACCAAACTGCACATTTTAGTGGCCTTTTATTGCCCCCAGCACAAGTTGCGCGTGTGTAATGATCATGATGTTTAATCAGCTTCTTGATATGCCACATCTGTCAGGTGGATGGATTATCCTGGCAAAGGAGAAATGCTCACTAACAAGAATGTAAACAAATTTGTGCACAAAATTTGAGAGAGATAAGCTTTTGTGTGTATGGAAATTTTCTGGAATCTTCTTTTTCAACTTATGAAACATTGGACCGACACTTTACATGTTGCATTTATATTTTTGTTCAGTATAAAAGAGCAGAGTCACAATACACACACTACACAAACAGACACAGTTGGACCATATTCAGCTAGACATGTTGTTGTAGCTCTCTCACAGCCCCCCCAGCTAGCACTGACTAGAGGCCTGAGTCCTGGTTCTAATGTGTTCTGACATGGGCGTTTGTGTGTGACCCCCCCCCCCCCCCCACACACACAAACACACACACTCCTGTGTACCCATTTAACTGGTCCCCCGGTGTTTCCAGGACATTGACTCTGTTTGTAGTGAACACAAATGCTGGAAGCCCTCAGCCTGAGGAGGGACAGACTACACTTCAAAGACCAGGCTGTATATTATGGGATATTTCTTGCTCACATAAGACTAAGAATTAAATACCTTTAATGAATAATCATTGAAGTTACATGTTCTATGTTATTGGGATTGCCTGTAAGACGCTTGATAATGTGAGAGGGAGTTTAGTTAAGAGGAAGTATAATTGCAAAAAAAAAAATGTATGTAGTAGGCTCCTGCTACGGCAGATGCAGCGATCCCTATAGCGATACAGTAAGTACAGGGGCATTCATCTGCAGGTGAGGTAGACAACATACAAAAGTCAAATAAACAATAAAAATGAACAGTAAACATTACACACACAGAAGTTCCAAAACAATAAAGACACTTCAAATGTCACACTATATATATGCAGTGTTGCAACAACGTACAAATGGTTAAAGCACACAAGTTAAAATAAACAAACATAAATATGGGCTGTATTTACAATGGTGTTTGTTCTTCACTGGTTGCCCTTTTCTGGTGGCAACAGGTCACAAATCTTGCTGCTGTGATGGCACACTGTGGAATTTCACCCAGTAGATATGGGAGTTTATCAAAATTGGATTTGTTTTCGAATTCTTTGTGGATCTGTGTAATCTGAGGGAAATATGTCTCTCTAATATGGTCATACATTGGGCAGGAGGTTAGGAAGTGCAGCTCAGTTTCCACCTCATTTTGTGGGCAGTGAGCACATAGCCTGTCTTCTCTTGAGAGCCATGTCTGCCTACGGCGGCCTTTCTCAATAGCAAGGCTATGCTCACTGAGTCTGTACATAGTCAAAGCTTTCCTTAAGTTTGGGTCAGTCACAGTGGTTAGGTATTCTGCCACTGTATACTCTCTGTTTAGGGCCAAATAGCATTCTAGTTTGCTCTGTTTTTTTGTTAATTCTTTCCAATGTGTCAAGTAATTATCTTTTTGTTTTCTCATGATTTGGTTGGGTCTAATTGTGTTGCTGTCCTGGGGCTCTGTGGGGTGTGTTTGTGTTTGTGAACAGAGCCCTAGGACCAGCTTGCTTAGGGGACTCTTCTCCAGGTTCATCTCTCTGTAGGTGATGGCTTTGTTATGGAAGGTTTGGGAATCGCTTCCTTTTAGGTGGTTGTAGAATTTAACGGCTCTTTTCTGGATTTTGATAATTAGTGGGTATCGGCCTAGTTCTGCTCTGCATGCATTATTTGGTGTTCTACGTTGTACACGGAGGATATTTTTGCAGAATTCTGCATGCAGAGTCTCAATTTGGTGTTTGTCCCATTTTGTGAAATCTTGGTTGGTGAGCGGACCCCAGACCTCACAACCATAAAGGGCAATGGGCTCTATGACTGATTCAAGTATTTTTAGCCAGATCCTAATTGGTATGTTGAAATTTATGTTCCTTTTGATGGCATAGAATGCCCTTCTTGCCTTGTCTCTCAGATCGTTCACAGCTCTGTGGAAGCTACCTGTGGTGCTGATGTTTAGGCCGAGGTATGTATAGTTTTTTGTGTGCTCTAGGGCAACGGTGTCTAGGTGGAATTTGTGGTCCTGGTCCTGGTCCTGTCCTCTCTCTCTCTCTCTCGACTCACCTCTGTGCAGTAGGAGCGCGGTTTGTTGCAGGCTGGATCACATGATCGGTCTGCCAAGGGCTGGGCCGTCATAGGGCAGCCACCTGTAGGGTAGAGGTCAGAGGGCAAGTGTCAATGTGGAGGGGTTTGGGGCAGCGAGGGGATGGAAGAGAGGGTGCATTCTGTACATTTACTTGCGCTACGGCAAGCAGACAAGCACACACACACACACACCCACACCAGTGGAGGCTGCTGAGGGGAGGAAGGCTCATAATAATGTCTGGAATGGAGTGAATGGGATGGCATCAAACACATGGAAACCATGCATTTGATGAATTTGATACCATTCCACTGATTCCGCTCCAGCCGTTTCCACGAGCCCGTCCTCCCCAATTAAGGTGCCACCAACCTCCTGTGACACACACAGCAGCGGACACGTGGCCCAGGTTGTTAGCTTTCACTGCTGTCTTTGTTGCTGCACTTCAGACTGTTGTGCTGCAGACAACTTGAATCAGACACTACACACCTCTTCTGTGTTTTGCACTCTCTCTCTCTTTCTCGCTCTCTTAGATTCTACATGCCTCTCCTCCCTCTCTTTATTTCTCTCATTACCCCCCCCCCCTCGCAGTATATTTTGATATTGCAATAATTCAGTAATTAGAGGACTCTGATAGCTAGCTGCTCAGAATTCCTCCCCAAACCCCCTGACGAAAACACACTCCTATTTATTCATGGTTCAGCAGATACACACCACACATTACGCACCATCCCAGATAGCAAGCGTATAGATAGACACACTTAGATAAACAGGAAGCAGACGGAGCTCTCTGGGTCTCAGATGAGTTGTGTGTACTGTAGTGAGTTGATTCTTTCACTGCACTATTCATTCTGAAACAGTACCTGGGCTTTAATGCTTCAGATACCAAGGACAACAAAACTGTGTCCTAAATGCCACCTCATTTCATACATATTGCACTACTTTTGATGAGAGCTCTATGGATCTTGGGCAAAATAAGTTGACTACAGTATATACGGAATATGGTGACATTTGGGACGCAGCCTGGGACTCATCCCTTTAAGTGATTTTGCCTTCAGGCAGAAAGACAGGGGCTTGCTGCTTTCACACTCAGCTTTAATTTGAACTAACCTGGGGTAAATCAATATATACAATAGAAGGGGACAGAAGAAAAGAGGGGGACACTGTACTGGCACTAGACCAACTACACCTAGAGGAGGGATATGGTCTTGAAGTGGAGGGAACTAGACCAACTAGACCTAGAGGAGGGATATGGTAGTGTAGTGGAGGGAACTAGACCAACTACACCTATAGGAGGGATATGGTAGTGTAGTGGAGGGAACTAGACCAACTAGACCTAGAGGAGGGATATGATAGTGTAGTGGAGGGAACTAGACCAACTACACCTAGAGGAGGGATATGGCAGTGTAGTGGAGGGAACTAGACCAACTACACCTAGAGGAGGGATATGGTAGTGTAGTGGAGGGAACTAGACCAACTACACCTAGAGGAGGGATATGGTAGTGTAGTGGAGGGAACTAGACCAACTACACCTAGAGGAGGGATATGGTAGTGTAGTGGAGGGAACTAGACCAACTACACCTAGAGGAGGGATATGATAGTGGTGGTGGAGGGAACTAGACCAACTACACCTAGAGGAGGGATAAGATAGTGGTGGTGGAGGGAACTAGACCAACTACACCTAGAGGAGGGATATGGTAGTGTAGTGGAGGGAACTAGACCAACTAGACCTAGAGGAGGGATATGGTAGTCTAGTGGAGGGAACTAGACCAACTACACCTAGAGGAGGGATAAGATAGTGGTGGTGGAGGGAACTAGACCAACTACACCTAGAGGAGGGATAAGATAGTGGTGGTGGAGGGAACTAGACCAACTACACCTAGAGGAGGGATAAGATAGTGGTGGTGGAGGGAACTAGACCAACTAGACCAAGGTTATGCAGAGGAGGGATATGATAGTGGTGGTGGAGGGAACTAGAACAGATTCACAGCTCAGTCAGTACTACAACCTTTCCTTGCTGATAAGTGTGCTTTTTATGACAATGTTGTAGGTGGCAGTCAGGACTAGGCTGAAAGAAACAGGGTTACCGCAGCAGCCTGGGAGGGGTAAAGTCTGGAGCGTAATCGTAATAAGTGACTTACACAGTGCATCAGTGATTGGAGGATTGAAAAGGTTCCAGTGCTTCCTTCGATTTAACAGCACCTTTTACCAGGTATTCTATAATATGTACCGGAGCTTTAGAGAATGAGAGGTGCCAGGCCAAGTATTATGTACCTGTCAGCAACTGTCCACTTCCACCACTTAGCTAAATTCTTCACTTCAACATCCCACTTCACAAGAAATATACGTGTAGCGACACTCAGAGAGTAATCCTGGACGGGATGCATCAAGTTATTCAGAAAAATGATACTGTCGGCAGAAAACTGCTAATCTATCAGAAGATGTTTTGAATATTCATGATGGTGATGCACACACACTGCACGTGGACACACACACACACACACACACACACACACACACACACACACACACACAGCGTATGCAAATCATAAGCGGAAGCCACATGGCATGAAAATAAGCGTTTACATCAAGGAAATACAGGGTATATGCCAAAAAAATATTTGACATAATATGCATGAAATATGCATGCCATCTGGAGCATATGGCTGTGGAATGCCTTGGCATAGGATCTACAGCATCATTAATATACGATGAGTGTGAATTCAGGCTATATCAGGATTCATGCACACCTACCTAACAAATGTAAGGTATATTTAGCTGTCTAGATAAATGCATGTTAAAAACAAAGTTCGATTTGATTTGTAATGTTATGCTGTATGCCTACACACCAAACATCATGTTAGCCATAGTTTACAGAAATGTTTCATCCACTTTTTTACATGTTATTCTTATTTTAGTCGCATCCAGAACGACATACAGTTAGTGCATTCATATTAAGATACACTACATGACCAAAAGTACGTGGACACCTGCTTGTAGGACGTCTCATTTCAAAATCATGGGCATTAATATAGAATTGTGTCCCCCTTTGCTGCTATAACAGCCTCCACTCTTCTGGGAAGGCTTGCCACTAACATTGATGCGGGGACTTGCTTCCATTCAGCCACAAGAGCATTAGTGAGGTCGGGCACAATGTTGGGAGATTAGGCCTGGCTCGCAGTTGGCGTTCCAATTCATCCCAAAGGTGGGATTGAGGTCAGGCCAGTCAAGTTCTTCCACACCGATCTCGACAAACCATTTCTGTATGGACCTCGCTTTCTGCACGAGGGCGGCGTCATGCTGAAACAGGAAAGGGCCTTCCCCAAACTGTTGCCACAAAGACGGAAGCACAGAATCGTCTAGGTTGTCATTATATGCTGTAGCGTTAAGATTTCCCTTCACTGGAAATAAGGAGCCTAGCCCGAACATAGAAAAACAGACCATTATTCTTCGTCCACCACACTTTAAAGTTGGCACTATGCATTCGCGCAGGTAGAGTTTTCCTGGCATTCGCCAAACCCCGTGTCGTCTGTCGGACTGCCAGTTGGTGAAGCGTGATTCACCACCCCAGAAAACGCGTTTCCACTGCTTCAGAGTTTAATGGTGGCAAGCTTTACACCACTCCAGCCGACTCTTGGCATTGCGCATGGTGGTTTAAGGCTTGTGTGCGGCTGCTCAGCCATAGAAACCCATATCCAGAGGCAGACGATTTTTATGCACTACACGCTTCAGCACTCGGCGTTCCCATTCTGTGAGCTTGTGTGCCCTACCACTTCGCAGCTGAGCCGTTGTTGCTCCTGGACATTTTCACTTCACAATAACAGCACTTACAGTGGACCGGGGCAGATCTAGCAGGACAGAAATTTTGACGAACAGACTTGTTGGAAAGGTGGCATCCTATGACGGTGCCACGTTGAAAGTCACTGAGCTCTTCAGTAAGGCCATTCCACTGCAAATGTCTATGGAGATTGCATGGCTGTGTGCTCGATTTTATACACCTGTCAGGTTTGTCATTTGGCTGAAATAGCCAAATTCACTAATTTGAAGGGGTGTCCACATACTTTTGTATATATAGTGTAGCTAGTTGAGACAACCACATAATTATCACAGTCGTAGTACGTACATTTTTCAACAATAAACAAGTTGTCAGCAAAGTCAGTGCTACAAGTCAGTGGTTATTCATTCCTCAGATGATTCATCACTGGTTATCCATTCCTCAGATGATTCATCGCTGGTTATTCATTCCTCAGATGATTCATCGCTGGTTATTCATTCTTCAGAGGATTCATCGCTGGTTATTCATTCCTCAAAGGATCCATCGCTGGTTATTCATTCCTCAAAGGATCCATCGCTGGTTATTCATTCCTCAGACGATTCATCGCTGGTTATTCATTCCTCAGATGATTCATCGCTGGTTATTCATTCCTCAGACGATTCATCGCTGGTTATCCATTCCTCAGAGGATTCATCGCTGGTTAGTCATTCCTCAGATGATTCGTCGCTGGTTAGTCATTCCTCAGAGGATTCATCGCTGGTTATTCATTCCTCAGAGGATTCATCGCTGGTTATTCATTCCTCAGAGGATTCATCGCTGGTTATTCATTCCTCAGAGGATTCATCGCTGGTTATTCATTCCTCAGAGGATTCATCGCTGGTTATTCATTCCTCAGAAGATTCATCGCTGGTTATCCATTCCTCAGAGGATTTATCGCTGGTTATCCATTCCTCAGATGATTCATCGCTGGTTATTCATTCTTCATATGATTCATCCCTGGTTATTCATTCCTCAGATGATTCATCGCTGGTTATTCATTCCTCAGAGGATTCATCGCTGGTTATTCATTCCTCAGAGGAGTCATCGCTGGTTATCCATTCCTCAGATGATTCATCGCTGGTTATCCATTCCTCAGATGATTCATCGCTGGTTATCCATTCATCAGATGATTCATCGCTGGTTGTTCATTCCTCAGATGATTCATCGTTGGTTATTCATTCCTCAGAGGATTCATCGCTGGTTATTCATTCCTCAGAGGATTCATCGCTGGTTATTCATTCCTCAGAGGATTCATCGCTGGTTATTCATTCCTCAGAGGATTCATCGCTGGTTATTCATTCCTCAGAGGATTCATCGCTGGTTATTTATTCCTCAGAGGATTCATCGTTGGTTATTCATTCCTCAGATGATACATCACTGGTTACTCATTCCTCAGATGATTCATCGCTGGTCATTCATTCCTCAGAGGATTCATCGCTGGTTATTCATTCCTCAAAAGATTCATCGCTGGTTATCATTTTTCAGATGATTCATCGCTGGTTATTCATTCCTCAGATGACTCATCGTTGGTTATTCATTCCTCAGATGATTCATCGCTGGTTATTCATTCCTCAGAGGATTCATTGCTGGTTATTCATTCCTCAGAGGATTCATCGCTGGTTATTCATTCCTCAGAGGATTCATCGCTGGTTATTCATTCCTCATAGGATTCATAGCTGGTTATTCATTCCTCAGATGATTCATCGCTGGTTATTCATTCCTCAGAGGATTCATCGCTGGTTATTCATTCCTCTGAGGATTCATTGCTGGTTATTCATTCTTCAGAGGATTCATTGCTGAATAAGACACACATCCTTTATGATAAGTGACACATACACTGTAACTCTTCACCTAGAACCTCTGAGCTCCGAGCACCACCGAGGCAGAGGTAGCAGTCACAGACCTAAAGCTGACGTGTGACGGCCAGCAGATTTTAAATGCGTCATCGTCAAGGATTAAATCTCTTACACACACACACTAACACATAAACACGCACACTCGATGGCACGCCTGCATACACACAGGAATGCATACATACACACACGCGGCCTCGGCTCCACAGTGACAAGCAGTCAGGAAGTACTCGGAAAGCAATCTCTCCGACAGGCAGAAACAGTGTTTTAAATGACCGTATCCACCTCATCATCATCATCAGCCACAGACGCACCTGACATGGAGAGAGCTGGGCGGCTGACTGCAGCAGAACTGCATTGTACTATTCATTATTCACGTCGCACACATTCAGGCAGTTAAAGTTATTATAATGTAGCTACTAAATCGAGAGGCAGCGACTCAAATATTTTGCTGCAGTAGGATACCACTCAATACTCGTCCTTAGAGAAGGGTTTAGTAGCTTCTATTCACCGGCATATGAAGTAGGCAAATATATAAAGGGATTAGTTTAATTAAAATAAGGAGTGTTGGTGCTTGCATTCTGTCGGAGGGTGGGGTATAAGCAGCACACTCACACTCACACGCTTGTTTTACTATCCTTGTGGGAACCAAACAATTGATTTCCATTCAAAAACCTATTGTCTTTAACCCCTAACCCTAAACCTAGTATTAACCATAGCCCTAACCCCTAACCCTAAACCTAGCATTAACCCTAGCCCTAACCCCTAACTCTAAACCTAGTACTAACCCTAAGCCCTAACTCTGAACCTAGTACTAACCCTAAGCCCTAACTCTAAGCCCTAACTCTAAACATAACACTAACTCTAACCTTAACTCCAAAACCCTAACCCTAGCCCCAAACCTAACCCCTAAAGCTAAAATATCCTTTTTCCTTATGGGGACCGGCGAAATGTTCTCACTTGTCCAAATGTTTCTTCTTTTACAATCCACACACACACGCACGCACGCACGCACACACACACACACACATACCTGTGACATTTAATCCATCAGATCTCTGACACCAGACCAGTCGAGAGGAGCTTCTCCACGCTCCTGTCATCCACTTGTACTCATAACACTGGCCCTCTGTAGTGGGAGGAGAGATATGGGTCAGTACAGACTACTCATAACACTGGCGCTCTGTAGTGGGAGGAGAGGTATGGGTCAGTACAGACTACAAATAGCTCATATAATATCGTAAAGGAACAAATGCAAGTGTGTATTTTTGAATGTGTGTACAGTGGGGCAAAAAAGTATTTAGTCAGCCACCAATTGTGCAAGTTCTCCCACTTAAAAAGATGAGAGAGGCCTGTAATTTATATCATAGGTACACTTCAACTATGACAGACAAAATGAGAAAAAAAAAAATCAGGAAATCACATTGTAGGATTTTTTATGAATTTATTTGCAAATTATGGGGGAAAATAAGTATTTGGTCAATAACAAAAGTTTATCTCAATACTTTGTTATATACCCTTTGTTGGCAATGACAGAGGTCAAACGTTTTCTGTAAGTCTTCACAAGGTTTTCACACACTGTTGCTGGTATTTTGGTCCATTCCTCCATGCAGATCTCCTCTAGAGCAGTGATGTTTTGGGGCTGTTGCTGGGACTTTCAACTCCCTCCAAAGATTTTCTATGGGGTTGAGATCTGGAGACTGGCTAGGCCACTCCAGGACCTTGAAATGCTTCTTACGAAGCCACTCCTTCGTTGCCCGGGCGGTGTGTTTGGGATCATTGTCATGCTGAAAGACCCAGCCACGTTTCATCTTCAATGCCCTTGCTGATGGAAGGAGGTTTTCACTCAAAATCTCACGATACATGGCCCCATTCATTCTTTCCTTTACACGGATCAGTCGTCCTGGTCCCTTTGCAGAAAAACAGCCCCAAAGCATGATGTTTCCACCCCCATGCTTCACAGTAGGTATGGTGTTCTTTGGATGCAACTCAGCATTCTTTGTCCTCCAAACACGACGAGTTGAGTTTTTACCAAAATGTTCTATTTTGGTTTCATCTGACCATATGACATTCTCCCAATCTTCTTCTGGATCATCCAAATGCTCTCTAGCAAACTTCAGACGGGCCTGGACATGTACTGGCTTAAGCAGGGGGACACGTCTGGCACTGCAGGATTTGAGTCCCTGGCGGCGTAGTGTGTTACTCATGGTAGGCTTTGTTACTTTGGTCCCAGCTCTCTGCAGGTCATTCACTAGGTCCCCCCGTGTGGTTCTGGGATTTTTGCTCACCGTTCTCGTGATCATTTTGACCCCACGGGGTGAGATCTTGCGTGGAGCCCCAGATTGAGGGAGATTATCAGTGGTCTTGTATGTCTTCCATTTCCTAATAATTGCTCCCACAGTTGATTTCTTCAAACCAAGCTGCTTACCTATTGCAGATTCAGTCTTCCCAGCCTGGTGCAGGTATACAATTTTATTTCTGGTGTCCTTTGACAGCTCTTTGGTCTTGGCCATAGTGGAGTTTGGAGTGTGACTGTTTGAGCTTGTGGACAGGTGTCTTTTATACTGATAATAAGTTCAAACAGGTGCCATTAATACAGGTAACGAGTGGAGGACAGAGGAGCCTCTTAAAGAAGAAGTTACAGGTCTGTGAAAGCCAGAAATCTTGCTTGTTTGTAGGTGACCAAATACTTATTTTCCACCATAATTTGCAAATAAATTCATAAAAAATCTTACAATGTGATTTTCTGTATTTTTTTTCTCATTTTGTCTGTCATAGTTGAAGTGTACCTATGATGACAATTACAGGCCTCTCTCATCTTTTTAAGTGGGAGAACTTGCACAATTGGTGGCTGACTAAATACTTTTTTGCCCCACTGTATGTGTGTTCCTGTGTGAATGTGTGTATGTGTGCGTAGACTGACCAGTGCAGGGCCGGGCCTCCCACTCCTGTTCTGGACACTGCAGTAGGTTCTCTGGCTCCTGGGCCAGCACGGCTCTGGATCTGACCTGCACCGAGCCGAAACCCAGGTCATCTCCACTGACACAGCTCAGCTGACACGGGCTCCACACTGTCCAGTCAGTCAGGTAGCAGTCACCTGTACAGAACCA